>NW_018022723.1:15496-18602 GCF_002006095.1 Pseudomyrmex gracilis | reverse complement strand
AATCTAAACCATTCTCAAATCCCCTTGAACACACACAAAAAATTTCATCAAAATTGGTCCAGTCGGTTAGGAGGAGTTCAGTGACATACACACGAACACAAGAAATATATATATTAAGATAAAATAATTAATTAAAAAAACATTTTCCAGTGGACCAAATTGTGAATCTAAACCATTCTCAAATCCCCTTGAACACACACACAAAATTTCATCAAAATCGGTCCAGTCGTTTAGGAGGAATTCAGTGACATACACACGAACACAAGAAATATATATATTAGGAAGATAAGATAATTAATTAAAAAAACATTTTCCAGTGGACCAAATTGTGAATCTAAACCATTCTCCAATCCCCTTGAACACACACAAAAAATTTCATCAAAATCGGTCCAGTCGTTTAGGAGGAGTTCAGTGACATACACACGAACACAAGAAATATATATATTAAGATANGAACACACACAAAAAATTTCATCAAAATCGGTCCAGTCGTTTAGGAGGAGTTCAGTGACATACACACGAACACAAGAAATATATATATTAAGATATTCTTGCGATAACATTGTGTATACATGTATAAATAAATAANTAAATGGACAAATAGATGTAGAAATTGTCAGTAGCGAACTAAAATCGATTCTTTCTAAAGCAAAATCACTCCTCATGTAAAACGGCTTTGCGATTTTCTTGATGTATCTCGAAAACTACTGAGAATATTAAAAAATGTTTTATACAAACGTTTTATGGTAAAATTACTTCTATTTATTTCCATTAATAACATTGTTCAAAAAAAATTTTTTTTATACATTTCTAAAAACATTGTTTGTTTAAATAAATTGTTTTTCAATATGTTACTATAATTAAATAGAGGACATTTATTAATAAAACTTTTGTATGAAACAATTTTTGATATCTTCTATAATTGTCGAGATAAATTGAAAAAGTAAAACGTCGGTGTATGTATAAGGGGTGACTTTATCCCTTAAAACCGTTTTTGAGCTGCAACGGAATAAGTCAACATTCATCTATTAATCTCCCCTACATGTGTGCAGTTTCATCAAAATCAGAATTTTTCACTTTGCGAGGTTCTCTTGTTAGTATTATTTTGTATTTTTCTATTATTATAAATTAAAGAAAAGACAAAGCTCCAAAGATTTTAAAAAACCAGATGAGAGGCAGTTGAAGCAAAACACGGATGTCGTTGTGTAAGCACGTAAAGGTGATTTTTATTTTAAGGTGTAATGTATACACAATCTGATTTACGTTTTGACCAACGGTTTAGGTCTTTATCAAAATCTTTCTACAAATTGAATGTAAAAACAATAGATTTNAAAGAACAAAAAATATAAAAAAATTTTTTAAATACAAAAAACGCATTGTAAAATTAATATAAACTTTCAGTATTGTACTGTTATTAAAGTCGTCGTGTAACGAGATGGACGCATGTTAACACTTGAGCTGTCAATTACTGATTGAAAATTTAAAAAATACATCAAGATGAACAGCGAATTCAGAGGTCGAAGCATGCGCAATGGAAAGTTTAAGCTGTATTAACGACAAATGGTAAATATGATTTGTCTAGATTCTCAGTGTTACTGTTTAAATTGAGACCGTATGTTTGTTTCTTAATGTATAGTGTTTCAGAAATTAGTCGCTTATGATGGTGTTTTTCACAATCCAAAATTTTGACATTATCCCACGAGAAATCGTGAGAATAATTAATTCTATGATCTGTGATAACAGAGGTTTGTGTAGTGTTACGTTTAATGATATTTTTGTGTTCATTAATTCTGGACTGCAAAACCCTAACAGTCTGGCCTACATAGGATGCTTCACAATTATTGCAATTTATTTTTTAAACAACAAACGGACAGGAAAGGGGAGGTAAAGAATCCTTTTGTACTTTAATAAACCTGGACAATTTATTAAGACTTTAGAAAGCAAGGTGTGTGTCAGTCTCTTTGGAAAAAGTTGACAAAAATTTTCTAGAGAAATTATGTATATAAGGCATCACAAACCAACAAGGAGGTTTTTTGTCAAGGAGAAATTATTAGTCAAGAAGGTCTTTAAGTCATTATTCTTTAAAAAATCATATTTTAGTCTTTGTTTAAAAATATTATAAATGAAGTCAAGAGGATAATTATTGTCAAGAAGAATGTTAATTATGTCGAAGTTTTTATTATGAAAGTCAGGATGGGATAAAAAGAAGGCTCTATCAATAAGACCTATCACTGTGCCTTTTTTCTGGTTAATTGGATGGTTGGAATAGAAATTAAGGTATCTGCCAGAAAAGGTCGGTTTATGATACCAGTCATGTATTAAAAAATTATTTCTCTTAATTATAGTAATGTCCAGAAAATTGAGTTTGTTATAACCAATCTCTATGGTGAATTGGAGACGAGGATGGTAGGAATTAAAAAGATGAAAAACTAAGTCAAACGTGTCACCAGAAACCATAAGAGCTATATCGTCTACATATCGAACATAGAAAGGAAGTTGGAAAGGCATAGAATTGATGATGTTCTGTAAAGGAAGTTGGAAAGGCATAGAATTTATGATGTTCTGTTTGAGGTCTTGCATGACAATATCAGCTAAAATGGGGAGAGACGAAAGCAATTGAGAGATTCCAAACTTACAAATTCAATACACCACTTAGAAATTAATAACGCTCTTGAATTTACCAATTCGTTTATACAACATCATTCCTCTATCATCTATACTAGAGCAGATAAGAGCAACACAGTAGTCGCAATGGACAGAAGTAATTACATTCAAGATATGGAGAACTTATTGTCGGACATCGTCATGCAAGATGTCGGAGATCGTCATGCAATAAACATAGAAATATTTAAAGAATAAAAGCATCTTTGTTGAGAAAGAAATACCTTTATAATAAAATATATCGCAATAGATAGTTTCTTATATAAGAGATGATAAAAATAAATTTTAAAAACAAATTATTTCAAAATTGTATTAATGTGCGATTATATATAGACATATTCTTGCGATAAAATTGTGTATACATGTATAAATAAATAAATAAATAGACAAATAGATGTAGAAAGTTTCAGTAGCGAACTAAAATCGATTCTTTCTAGAGCAAATC
>NW_018022723.1:12381-15351 GCF_002006095.1 Pseudomyrmex gracilis | reverse complement strand
GATCGATCTTTTAAAGGAATCGATCGCGATCACTCAGCAGTTTAGCGACCTAATTACTACTGCACGCAGGTCGCTGACGTTGCGTGCTGTGTCCGTATCATACTTATCACTACGCTTAACAAGCAGATTTCATTACAAAGAAATGCTGCTTGCTACCTTTTGAAACAAAACCGGATCGATTGAGCAATGATGCGTACTTACCGCAATTGCTCAATGGCCCGAACGAAATTAGAACTAAATTTCACAACAAGACATATTCTTGCGATACAATTGTGTATACATGTATAAATAAATAAATAAATAGACAAATAGATGTAGAAAGTTTCAGTAGCGAACTAAAATCGATTCTTTCTAGAGCAAATCCACTCCTTATGTAAAGCGACTTTGCGATTTTCTTGATGTATCTGGAAAACTACTGAGAATATTGAAAAATGTTTTATACAAAAGTTTTATGGTAAGATTATTTCTATTTATTTCCATTAATAACATTGTTCAAGAAAATTTTTTTATACATTTAGAAAAACATTTTCTGTTTAAATAATTTGTTTTTTAATATGTTATTATAATTAAATAGAGGACATTTTTTAAGAAAACGTTTGTATAAAACATTTTTTGATATCGTCTATAATTGTCAAGATACAGTGAAAAAAGTAAAAAGTCGGTATATGTATAAGGAGTGACTTCATCCCGTAAAACCGTTTTTGAGCCGCAACAAAATACGTCGACATTCATCTATTGACCTCCCCTACATGTGTGCAAAGTTTCATCAAAATCAGAATTTTCCACTTCACGAAGTTCCCTTGTAAGTAAAGTACAGTGCTCCTTTTCTTATTTGTCACTCTGTAATTTTTAGCTTTTCCTTATTTAGAGGAGAAGTTGTTCTCCCACTTCTGCTTAGCATTGACTTGGTGGGATATACGTATAGTGGTGATTGCCTTAGCGTCCGTCATCCCCACCAATTTATCTATTTCGCTCGCACTCATTTCTTTTTTCTCGCTCAGTTGAATTTGCTCATAAGCGTCTGGGCACTTTCTTTCTTTGAATAGAATGGAGAGAGAAGTAGAGAACAAAAGAAAAAAAATACGGATGTCTTATTGGTTTTCACTCTACGTAAGGAGGAAAAGTGCCCGGCAAGGACACTACTGTTGCGCGCATACAAAACCTTCATATTATTACTCGGGACAATGACCGTGACAACATATGTAAAAATTATTGAAATCGGAGGTGGCTCCCCTATTCTGCATAATTACCTTTACCTCGTCACAGAACGTACGATACAACAACAACGGAGCACCAACAGTATTACCAGTTACGCTTTAAGACGGATTTTCAAGAAACATTTGTACTCTTTTAATAAAGAATTCTACCTTTCTATCCGAACATTCCCGAACCTTCTTCTCTCTTTTTACACAAACTCCTAAAAAATCAAATACACATTTAAAAAATAAAACATTTATAAAACTTTATAGGGTCATAAATCATGTCACACTTCTATCCCTTTTAGTGGGCGTGGCCAAACTGAAAGGAAAGGGGAAACCACTCTGGTGGGGCAATGGCGTCAGTTGGGGTGGGAGAGCCAGATGTTTTGACGCGCTATAATGAGCTACATACTACTTACAGGGTTTTACTTATTATAGCTATCTGATTATTACATATAACTAACTCACTTAATACACTTAATAATATGAGTTTTAATATGTGTTGACTATTGCACATGTTTCATCACATCACAGATTTTTCAGAGTGAAGATGTTACGTTACGCGCGCAGACTACTGGATCGAACACAATCGAGATGTTACAACAGACCCTGAAAGCGCTGTTACAATTGACTCCCACTGATCATCTTTTGTAAATACATATATTGAATGAAACTTGCATCATAATTTATATTAAAAAACGCTGAATATTACTTATAACAAATCAAACTATTAGAAAAAATGTTTTATTATTATGTGCACAATATAAAATGTTATTAATAATTTTCTACAGAGTAGAAAAAAAACGTTTTTATACTAAGAAAATTGAATAACTTTATTATAATAATTTTAAGTTAACATACAAATTCAGAATTTTCGTTAACGTAAGAACTCATAATCAGGAAAACATAATTTAAAACAAAAAAAAAATTTTTTCAACTTTATAATATTTTTTTATTGATTGTTACAATTGCCCCATGTTACAATTGACCTTTTTCATCCTTACTTATGTTTTTTCTTATGAGAGAATACATTAAATTTTTCTATTTATTGTAGTAATCACCTTAGAAATTCTCAAAATTGTCACGTGATTTCCTTCGACGTACTGTATCGTTACATCAGATGTTATCTAGAAAACATTATATGCATCATTGTATGTATCACATCTACAAATTCTGATAATACTGACAAGTCTGATGCAATATATATCAGAAATTATAATAACTTTTGTGACATATCTTATGTAAACCGTAATCCTCGTCGGCTTCAAGCACAGAAGAATGTGTAGGTTTCAGCAAAGTTATAGGCAATTTGATACGTGGTATAGCAGAAGTATCATATTTCTGAAGAATAAGTACATGTTTATACACTGTTGTATACAGTGTCCTCAAATTTGCAAGCGAGAGCATTGAGTTATGAGCTAAAAAGTGTTTTGCAAAAATATCAAATTTTTTGTCGTTATTTTTACACTTTTGCAATTCCATCAAGAAGTCCTGCGCGACAGTATAAAAAATCAAATCATTATATTAAATATGTAAAGTACATTATATCAATGTATTATATTAAAAAACACCTTTTTACTTATTTCGATGTTATAACTTTTCAGAATACCAATCAACATAGAAACTTAGGTAAATGTACAGAATAAAGGAGCCCCCTCCGATCGGCTTCTTGTTTTGATACATTGTAAATATGACCTTCCAGAGTACGTTTCTAAAAGTTTTATCCGTCGCTCATTGTTTATAAAAAAGTTATGAACCAAAAAAGTTTGAT
>NW_018022723.1:10332-11663 GCF_002006095.1 Pseudomyrmex gracilis | reverse complement strand
GAAACTTGCATTTCTGCATCATTACTTTCTGCAGATTCTACATACAATTTTATATAATGCTTGCTTAGTAACACTAAGTGATCAGGTGCACCATCGATAAGAACTATCCGACCTTTAAAGCCTACAGTTTCCAATCGTGTTGCAAG
The DNA here is from genome assembly GCF_002006095.1 of Pseudomyrmex gracilis. Taxonomy (NCBI): domain Eukaryota; kingdom Metazoa; phylum Arthropoda; class Insecta; order Hymenoptera; family Formicidae; genus Pseudomyrmex; species Pseudomyrmex gracilis. The sequence goes on along the minus strand of NW_018022723.1, from coordinate 11,517 downwards.
TTCTATTGCGAGAATAGCTCTAAAGGAATATCCAACCATGACAAAATCTTTTTTGTCTTGTAATTTTTTTTACTATAACCTGCCATACATTCAAAAAGTATTTCTTAAAATTTATAGATTCTTGCGAAATATATAGAGTGTCCGTAAAGTTTTGACACAGCCAAAGTATAGAGATAGATTGAGTCAAACTGAATAAGGAAAGTTATTCGCCATATTGTAAAATGCGCAATATAATTAATAAAATACAAAGTAATAACTGTGTGCCAATGAGCGCGTAAAAAGCGATAGTTCTGACTTTGTAGACGTGTGTGATTGTCCGCTGATCGCGGAGAGCAGTGGCTTCTTATCCCTCGAGCGCTGCTCCTTTGCGTACCGTCGAATATCGGCTGATCGCGAAATCAACCGAGTCACACATCGCGCTCGTTTGTTTACTCCGCCTCTTGATGCTTTGACAGTCACACACCTACGCCTACAGAATCAGGACTATCGCTTCTCACGCGCTTATTGGCACACATTTATTACTTTGTATCTCATTAACTATTGCAAATTTTGCAAAGTGGCAAATAACTTTCCTTATTCAGTTTGACTCAATCTATCTCCATACTTCGGCTGTGTAAAAAATTTTACGAACACTCTGTATGTACCCAGGTAACCAAATCTGTCGAAACAGATTTTGCCAAATGCTTGTTACAAATTTTGTTAACAGAAAGACATCAAATATGATGCAGAGTTTGTTTTATCTGGCAATGTTGCAAAATTGCTAGCAAAAATATATCCAAGCTTGTTAACAAAACGTAACAGCAAATTGCTGGCAAAAACCGAGCAAAGCTTGCACATAATTTGAGACCAAATTGACGCCAAATATGAAGCAAGATCTGCGCAACACGACATGATAGCAAAATAACAGCAAAAACCGAGCAAGACTTGCAGTTTAGTTAAACTATATGGTATTTAAAAGACTATTTAATTATATCTTGACTTATTTCTAAATTGTATATACACACTATCTATAATCCATAATATATACAAAATTTCTTTTACATTTGAGTATTTAACCTATTTTTTCCAATAATTAAATATTAAGATGACATAATAAAATACTTTTTTAGCAAACTAACTATTAGAAAATTTATACAAGCAATGCTAGATGTACGCGCATTTTATGTATGTATAAATTTGTAAAGA
>NW_018022723.1:8077-10232 GCF_002006095.1 Pseudomyrmex gracilis | reverse complement strand
CTCCATAAATTTTAAAATTCAAGATGAGAAGCAGTTAAAGCAAGACACGGATGTTGTTGTGCAAACTCGTGAAGATGATTTTTATTTCAAGATGTAATGTGTATGTATAATGTAATAAAGTTTGGACTATCGGTTTAGGTCTTTATCAAAATCTTTAGTAATATGCTGTTATTAAAGTCGTCGTGTAACGAGATGGATACATGTTAACACGTGAGCTGTCAATTACTGATTGATCAATTATACATACATCACATTATACATACACATGACATCTTGAAATAAAAATCATCGTTACGAGTTTGCATAACAACATCCGTGTCTTGCTTCAACTGCTTCTCATCTTGAATTTTTATATATATATAGAAAATCTTGGTAAATATACAGAAAAGAAGATCCCCCTCCTTGGCTTCTCGTTCACATATATTATTAAGATTACCTTTCTGAGTAACAATATGAAGGTTTTAGCCGTTGCTCATTGTTTATAAAAAAGTTCAGAACAAAAAAAATTTCATGAATAAACTATCGTTTTTCGACACCGTGTACATTTCAGAAGGAAATGAGTAATGTTTATGTTGCCAACAATGTGTGTATATGTAGCATAGCTTAAAAGTTTCTGTTTTGTTTTGATTTCTTCGTTTGTAATCGCCTTTTCGCTCAAAGTGTACTTTTGATACTAGAATTGCTGTCTTTTTCGACATGAGTGCAATGTATCCACTACATTAAATGTGAGATATATTTATGTAAAAATATATGTGTTACACACAAACATATTTATGGGTTGAATTGGTATACGATTTATTTTCATTTCTTTATTGTAAGCATGTAGGCAGGAGGGAGGCTGCGCCCCCCGCAGGTGTTGAAGCTTCGCCCCTCTTCCCTAAAAAAAAAATAGAAAACGACTTCTGATTACAGCTTCATATCGATAGTATGTACGTGATTTTTAACGACACTTAATCAGAAGTCGTTTTCTATTTTTTTTTCGAGGGAAGAGCAGGAGGAAGGGCCGAAGCCCCTCCACCTGCGGGGGAGCGCAGCCCCCCCTGCCAACATGCTTTCAACACATTAAAAAATGTACATGTTGTCGAGAAAAAAGATTTATTTATGAAACTTTTTTATAAACAATGAGCGACGGCTAAAACTTTTATAAACGTACTCAGGAAAGTCATATTTACAATATATGACCGAGTAACCGATCAGAGGGAGCTCTCTTATTCTGTATATTTACCATAATCTTTATACATAATATATGTAAAATTATGTTTACAATTGAATATTAACTTGACAATAATTATATAAATATTAAAATGACATCTATGTGAAATATTTTAATATTTATATTTTTTACAACAATTAATTGTCTGTATAATATTTAATTTTAAATAATTTTACAATATTTCTATATTATCAAATATATAACTTAGATTATGCATGTACGCAATATTTATCGTTTATTAATACATAATTAAATTTTCCTAAACAGATATAAAAAGCGATTAAGTATTATGGCCAAACTGCATTCTTCTAATAGAATTAAATAAATTTTCACTAATTGATTCGGTGATAATATCACTGATTTGCAGTGAAAAAATACCTCTCTTAAAGTTAGGTGTCAGTAACAGAGTAGTTTTACTAGGAAACAGTTAAAAATTTGCTGATTTACTTAGTAAATAACAAATAGTTTTATTTAGAATCAGTAACAAAATGTCTCACTGAATGCCATTAACATTAGTTTTAAAGTAATTGATTGTGAAAATTTCATTGGCTAAATTGATAGAGTGCCCGCTTGGTAATCAGAGAGTCCTAGGTTCCAGGTTCGAATCCAGTCAAGATAATTTCTAACACAATGGATTTTTTCTACAAGGTAATACTAAGACAACATAGAGAATAACTAAGAAAACTTATTCGAGAACATAAATTATATTAGGAGTATAAATAAGTTTCCGCCGTTTGACAAAAGATGGTCTCAATAGTATGTTATTGTTAAAATTGTCAGCTGTAAAACGTCATATCGTAGGATTGGACATCTGCTAACAACATAACCTTAAAATATTAGCGATTTTGTATCAGCATCATATATCTTTTTTTGTGCGAAAATGTCGAGTTTTGAGCCGAATAAACGTCATTTGCGGGAGCTTTTGATTTACTTCTTTAATTT
>NW_018022723.1:3579-7410 GCF_002006095.1 Pseudomyrmex gracilis | reverse complement strand
TATTTGGAAACACTCAATTGGGAAGTTTTATGNCACCCGCCGTATTCACCAGACATTGCTCCTTCTGATTATTACTTGTTTCGATCGATGGCACATGGCCTGTCTGAGCAACACTTTACATCATATGAAGATACCAAAAANTGGGTCGATTCCTGGATAGCTTCAAAAGATGAAGCGTTTTTTTGACAAGGTATCCGTATGCTACCAGAAAGATGGGAAAAGGTAGTGGCTAGCGATGGACAATACTTCGAATAAAACATTATGTACCGTTCTTTCACAATAAATGCCCAATTTTTGATAAAAAACGGCGGAAACTTATTCATACTCTTAATAAATCTAAGTCATTTTTTTATATTATAAATGTCAATTTGCTATTAAATCGTGTTGCGCGAATCTTGCTTCATATTTAGCGTCAATTTGGTCTCAGATTATGTTATCAAGCTTTGCTCGGTTTTTGGTAGCAATTTGCTGTTATTTTTTGTCGACAAGCTTTGGCAACAAAATCGAAGCCTAATGCGAACACAGTTGATGCTAATTTGCTAAATGTGTTTGCTTAAAATTGCTGACAATTTGCTGGCAAATTGCGAACTAATTGTTTACTGGGTACAAAAATTACTACACTACAAAAAGTATTTACGGTTTACCTGTTTGAGAATCTTAACCATCTTTGACAAAGTATTACAAGTGGAAATAACACCTGTATTATAATGCAATGATGTTGCAGTAAATTTAATATACATTTTTAAATGATTAAATATAGTTCCACAATCATCAAATCCTGGTATAAGAAAGACTTGAGTAGCACTTTCTTTGTTTTTAGGCGACAAGTCTACAAAAATTTTAGAGATGAATTCTTTGTTTTGTACAATACCAAATATGTTTTGCTCGATTATCTTATCAGATGTAGCTTCTTCAGATGTTTCTTCAACAATGGCCTTTGTGTCAGATATATCAAAGAGTTTTGCAAAGGTGAGGCTTCGTATTTCTTGTAAGGAGAGATACACGTCGAAGTCACGTTCCATAGTTTGTCTAATTTCCACTGCCATCATAGAGTCTATCCCAAGTTCGGCCAGAGATGTAGTTTGACTTAATTTTTTAATGTCTTTTATATCTTATTGCATAAAATGAGAAAACGTCAAAAGTTAGAAAGAATATGTTAATTAATGTTAACACAATAAGAAAAATATAAATTTTGTATGTAAACTTTTACTCATAATAGAAGCAACAGTTTCCATGATATTAAATTCAGATGCTCTCTGTTTCTTTTCAGCCACTACCACACTGCTTACGATCGGCCGATTCTGAAGTAAGAATTTGTCGAGTTCGTTAAGGCAAGATAATATTCCTTGTTGCAGCGTACCACCAATAACGAGTTTTTTGTCGTTCTCCTGCATGTCAGCAACAAGATCTACATCACCTATAGCTCCCCACTGTATCGCTAAACCAGGAAATCCATCTTTTACTCTTTTTTCGCATATCCTTTCCATCACGAAATTAGCTATACCGTAATTAGTTTGACCAGCGTTTCCTCTGCCACAGGAAACTGAAGAGAACACAACAAAATGTTGAAGTTTAGGGCAAATTTTTCTAGACAGTTTATCCAACATCAGTGTCGGCCAGGCTTTAGCTTTGAAAGATTCTACGAAACTCTCGATAGTTTGATTCTTTAAAACGTTATCTTTCAAAACAACAGCAAGATTAAATATAGCATCTACAGGTGCTTCTTTTTCTGNACTTAGCAAAAGATGTTCANAATNTATAGGATTGATANTATCATTATTTTTAACAATCGTTACGTTTACGCCGTAAGATCTCCATAACGAGACCTTTAGGCGTTGATAACCAGTTTTTATTCCGCTTCTTGAAGTTAACACGACATTTCTCGCACCCCGGGATATCAGCCATTCGGTCAATTCCAATCCAAAGCCACCTAGACCGCCAAGTATGATGTAAGTTCTATCGTTACGACAATAGTAACGACGATGTGCGATGATCGGCGCATTTACAAGACATTTGTCTGTCTCTTGAATATTCAAAATTATCTACAAATTTATATTATGATGAAAAAAGATTTAGATTTATTTAACATTTTGTGTTATATATTTACCTTTCCTATGTGTTTTCCACTTGTCATGTATCTAAAGGCTTTTTCGATTTCTGTTTTTTGGAAAATTTTAGCTTTTATGGGTTTGATAGCACCATTCTTAAGACCATCAGCCATTAATTTCAGTAACTCGGTCTTGTGATTGTGTTTTTCTCTTTGTAAAATTAAATCTAATAAAACACCGTAAAAAGAAATTCCTTTTCTAAATAATGATAGGTCTAAAAGATTGTTTGACACAAAGTCGAACTTTCCGATTTCCAAGAAACGACCGTTTTGCGCTAAACAACGAACAGACGCTATAAGTTTTTCTTCCGCCGATGAATTTAGCACTATGTCAACACCGCGACCGTTTGTCTGGCGCATAATCATCTCTTTGAAACTAATGTCGCGCGAAGTCCCAATGTGATTGTCGGGAATAGCCGGAAACATTTCTCGGATAAATCGTCTTTTTTCAGCAGTGCCTACTGTAGTAAATATTTCGCATTTTTCACGTAAGGCAAGATAAATTGCTGACTGTCCAACGCCACCGGAACCAGAATGAATAAGTACTTTATCACCCTTTTTCATTTTTCCTTTAATATATAAAGCATAATACGACGTGCTGTATACACAAGGAACCGTAGCCGCCTCTTCGAATGTCCAAGTATCTGGTATGACCCATTGTAAATCACTTTTCAAAACGACATTTGCGATGCACCTTAAAGTACACATATGTATGACTGATCATTGTATAACATATTTTTTTTTCATGAGCATAAATATGTATAACTTATTATATATTGTTGCGTACTTATTGTTGCGTACTTCCATTACTCGTTGTCCTTTGGCATCAAATCCTACGTATTCCAATCCAAGAGACATATTTTCGAATTGCTCTTCGATGCCTAAAGTAGTTAATTTTCCTGTTGCCAACATTACATCTCTAAAATTGATGGACGAATAAACTACACGTACTAAATCATCACAATGAGAGTCGATGAATATATCATTCTCTATCCAACAAAAAGTATTTAGGTTACCACGATCCTGTATAAAAAATATGATAATGTTAAATTGTTAGAAATAACAAAAATATCGCAACATTATAATTAAATTCAAAATTTGCGAATGTTTTGCCTACCGTTTGACACACGTAAGCAACAGGAACAAATGCGGGTTCCGGAGCTGGCAAACAGAAATGTCGATAAGAACCCCAAGTTTTATTAGGTCGCAAAATATTGACTGTCATATCTTTCTGCAACTGTTGCGCATAGAAGGGATCTTGCAAAGAAAATTTTGGAGCAGTCTCGTCTTGAATAAACACACCTCTAACGAGCTCGCTACCAGGCTCTTTTCTCAAGCAATTAACAAAGCCCAATAAACTGCACTCAAAATCGCTTTCACTAACAACTACAATTCTTTTGTTCTGATTAAATGTTTCCTTTTCGTCTATAAATAGCTTCAAGTTTTCCACCCATTCAAAGTTATTATTGTTAATATAAACAACAGTTGTTTCTTTGATTGTAATTCGTTTTTTTAGAAGCACGATTATTTCTTTTTCAGTACGTTTTTCAAGAATAACATTTAATCCATATTGTTCTAGATTATCGTTGCTGATTAATGCAGAAAAGACACGATAAGATTCTGTTACTTCTGTTACGTCATGTTTTTCACGCGATAATAAATAACCACCTTCTTCAAGAAAGAGTAAAAGTTGTTCTAGTGATCGTCGCTTCGACAAAAGATTA
>NW_018022723.1:0-1459 GCF_002006095.1 Pseudomyrmex gracilis | reverse complement strand
CTGTTCCTGCTCGTTTCCAAGATCCCTCGCCGGGACGATGGGCTAACGAGAGAGCCGGCTCTCCCAACGCCCACCGCCCAGACCCCCCCTCCCCCCAGGCCCCCACACACACACACAGACAGAGGTGGTAGGGGTGGGGAGGGGGGACTAATGTCATCTAGAGGGCCCTGGCCCCGGAGGACGCGCACGGGGAGCGAGTGCTCGCCGGCGACCCGCCCGCACGCGCCCCCGGGGACCCCCGAGAGGGATGTGTTCCCGCTCCCTCTCGCGCTCGTCCGTCTTCTTTTGCACCATTACTGTGTCGTAGAAAAAGACCACTGAGCCCCATACCTCGTTGTCCTTGGAGGACAGTGCTTTCAGCAGTCCCTCCAGGAACAAATCTTCTCCAATCTTGGCGGCCATCTCTNGGCGTTCCTGAGCCCACCGTGGACACTCTTCCACGGTGTGCTCCACCGAGTCGCTGGCCGCCCCACACNAGTGGCACCGTGCCGTTAGCTCTTTGCCAATGCGACTCAGGTACTCCCCGAAGCAGCCGTGCCCGGTGAGCACCTGAGTCACCCGATAAATGAGGCGTCCGACCCCGTTCTCTAACCATGCCTCGAGATGGGGTCGGACGACCGCGACGACTTCCTGGACGGCCGCACGCGGTTCGTCCAGGTCCTGCCCCCAGCGTAGGAGCAGCTGCCGTCGGGCCTGGCGCTCCGAGTCAGCGAGGGCCTCCCGCAAGGTGTTGTCCGCTAGGTCCTCTCGCAGGAGTTCGACTCGGCAAGAATATTGCGCCGAGTACATTTCCGCGAGAAGGGCCAAGGGTGGTATCCCTGCCAACACGCCCGCCGTCTCCGTGGCCACGTCGCGGAAGCCGCTTATGGCCCTGAGGGTCATAGTCCTCTGGGCCAAGCGGAGCCGGTGGAACTGGCTCCGCTGACCTGCCTGAAGAGCGGTCTCCGCCCACAGCGATGACCCGTACAGGGCCACCGAGTGGACCACGTTTGTGAACAGACGGCGGGCCTTCTGCTTTGGGCTCCCGAGGTTGGGGAGCAGCCTGGCCAAGGCGTTGGCCACTTTGGCTACCCTAGGGCCCAAACGAGCAAAATGCTCGTCGAAGCGCCATCGCGGGTCGAGGTGGAGACCGAGATACTTGATGGTCTTGCCCACCTCGACCCGTGCCTCACCTACCCGGAGGCTGGTGTCTACTCCCTGCGGCCGTCCTTTGCGGAGGCTGAAGTACATCGGCTCCGTCTTGTGGACGGCTACCTTGAGGCCCAGCCTCGCGATTTGGCCAACGACACAATTGGTGCCAACTTCGGCCAATCTTTGTACTTCCTTTGCACCGGGAACAAGGGTGAGTACACCTAAGCCTGGTCCGTCTGTAGTGTCGGAAGTGGTCTTCCCAGCGGGATCACGACCCCGGACGGTGATTCTCCGCCCTGAAGAGGTGAGGAAGGTGGAGTCTCTAGCG
>NW_018022722.1:9899-18603 GCF_002006095.1 Pseudomyrmex gracilis | reverse complement strand
ATGGCGCCAGAAGTGGTGGGGGGGCCAGGTGGAGGGGGTTTGTTTTGACGCGCCATACGTGGCCACGTACTACTTGCACAAGTAATTGCTAATATTAAAAGGACCCGTCGTGCTGATTTTTTTTAAGTGTCCTTTGAATTATTTGGTGACGTACCCGCCTCAACCACTCGTAAAATGACGCCCTCTTCGTCCCGATAATAAGGATAAGAGGTATGAATTATGAACCAAAGTTAACGGGTGAGCCCAAAAAAGTAAAATAATAGTATTGCGTGTAGTTTTGTCAATAATTGATGGGTTTCAATTTTCGCCTATAATACTTGATATACTACACATACTCGTTGAATTATTTTGAGTAATGGTGCGGAAGTTTTCTCCAAGGTCGTGCTAATTATCCTACAAAAAAGTAGCCATAATTAGTTTAGTGTTAAAAGTATTATTTACCAACTGGTGGTAGGTCAAGCCAACACGCCGCGGGAACTTCTAATGCCAACACCTGAAACAAAAAAAAATACAATTAGGTCATTATTCAAGTAATCACTTGGAATAAGTTTTGCGTAAAAAATAGAGACATGTTAAGCGTAATTTTTATATAATTTGGCCAATTTCATGTTTGTCATTAGACTCCAAAGTTTTGTTAAAAATAAGGAATTATTGATAAAAACTTACCCTTGAAGTAGCCGGAACATCCCTGAAACAAAAAGAAACATAATTAGACAAAGTTGCAATAGATTTCAAAATTCAATTTATTCGACAAGTTATTAGTAAAATTCATAGGGGACGTTTATTTAGTTATAAATAAACGACTCAAATCAAAATCTTAAATAAGTAGAACTTTTTAAAATTATGTGACAAATACAGTTTTTTGTTTTCACAAGTAACAAGTTTTACGGCACCGGTCAAGAGGTGAAACTTTGCATCTGTACGGTTCCAGAGATGTGCACCTGATTAAAATTGAATCCAGATCAGAAATAATATGGACATTGCCGGTGTTGTCTATGTCGCCGTCGTTGCCACTACTGCCGCTACTGTCGCCGCCGTCGCCGCCGAATACGTCGTCGTTGGAACGGAAGGGACAAAGTATAAATCGCCTTGCGTTTCAGACATGGGGGAAAATTTTACGCATACCTAAGTCTTTTGGGAGGTAGAAACTCGGGTTATGCGAGACTTCCTCCAAAGAGGAGGTATAGTCGCCAAAAACCTCCCGGTGGTCTTCCATCGCTAAAGGGAGAGAGGGTGGCTGCCCGAGGGCACCTACTTCTCCCCACTTTCCCTATTGTGCCTAAACGGATAGTATTACCGTCTACTTCAAGAACTTTGTGGGAAATGACGCGACCACGTCGTTTATTCCTTACATCTTTCCTGCAGGCTGCGTGCAATGGCCGAGGAAGACTCCCCTTGTCTCTAAGTGCCCGCTCGATGATTGAGGCTAGAGATAAATCCGGTCCAACAACGCCGACGAGAGTCAACCGTTCTTGAACCCATGCTGAACATTCGGCAAGGGTATGCTGGGCAGTGTTGATTTCGCTCCCGCAGTGATTGCAGGAGGAGGTCGCTGCTCACTTTGTGTAAATAGGCGTTAAAAACGCCGTGGCCGGTGATGATTTGGGTAGTCCTAAAGGACTGCCCTCCGGTCAGTGTTCACAGTTTTAGCTTCCTTACAGCATGCTGAAGCAGTGGAAGGAATGCGCACAACAGCAGCAAGTTTATGCAGGTAGATTTTGCTGCTGTTGTGCGCATCCCTTCCACCGCTTCAGCATGCTGTAAGGAAGCCAAAACTGTGAACACTGCCCCCGGCATGCCACCCATCGGCCAGCACAGGTCCAAACGTTTCGCGGACCCGTTTCCCCGGGAGAAACTGATTTTGCAATCGAGTCCTCCACGCTTCCACAATGGCTTGTTCGGCCTACTTTCAAACGTCAGGCATTGTCTATGTCAACCGGCGGTTCCTCTAGACATCCCCGGGAAAACCAAAAAGTATCCGCCCACTGTTTGGCCACAAGGGTAATAGGAGGGTTCGCGCTAGAATCCGCACTGCCTCTCCCGACACCGTTTGGTATGCGCGCACTATGCGCACCGCCTAGCTTTTGAACCTGGTCTAAAGGGCGCGAAGCTTTTTGCACCAGTAATTTTTTATGCCATATGGGCGCTCTATATACCAAGATAGAATGGACGACGCCCAAATATAGTCACCGCACACTCACGCGTGGGCCCCTTAAGTTGGGCATGAGGCCGCTTAACGCTCCTGTTACTCGCAACACTTTCTCCGCAACCCTGCGGAAATGTTCTGCAAAGGACCAACGCTCGTCGACTCACAGCCCTAAATAATTCATGGCGGGATTAAAGGCGATCTGCGCCGAGCCCGCCCACACCTGTACAGGTACTTTCCCCATCGACCGCGGGGTCGAAAAATTACGATCCGCGTCTTGGAAGGAGCCAGGGTCAACCCTAGGTCGGCCATACGCGCCCCCACCACTGCCACGGCAATAGAGGCCCGATGTTCGACTTCCTAAGCCGTCTTCCTTCCGGCTAGGACGAGGGTATCATCCGCGTAGCACACTAATGTGCACCCCCGCGGAGCACGGAGTCGAAGACTATGTTCTACAGTAACGGGCCTAAGACCGAGCCCTGAGAAACACCACATGTCACTCTATGAGAGTTAATTCGCCCACACCAGGAAACGGGAAATATTTAGAAAAGGTCATTCCTTCTGATTTTAATGAGCTTGACATATGTTGTCAAGGACACCTTCCTGAGTAACAATCAAAAGGTTTTAGCCGTCGCTCGTTGGTTTAAAAAATGTTCAAAACAATTGAAGTTTCAAAACTAAATTTTTATTTTTTGACATTGTGTACTCTTTTATCGTGGTCTGAGCGTGTAAATATATAATTTTAATTAGTGTTATAAATTTTATTTGTTTGGTAACCGAATGTCAATGAGGGGGTATATTTCTGACATTATTGTAAAAAATGTGTCTATACGTTCCTGGTGTTGGAAACGACGTTTAAATAAATACTCAGCTATGTAGAATGAGTAATGTTCACCTGATGTTCCGTAACGGGGAATATTTGCTTGCATATATCGCTAAATTCGTTCTATATTTTGTGTGTGACATTGTGTAGTTGGATCAACAAAATTTTGCTCGTGATTTACGGTGTAATGATTATAACCATATGATTTGATATCAGTGTATGCTCGCCAACAGTCACTGTATATTATCGATCCCAAAGCAATACGGTTCCTTATTTTGTTTAACAAAGTTTCAGCTGTTCGATCTTTTATGGGAACAATAAATATGCGACCACTGTCGCGTTCATAACCGCCAAACACCCATTGGCCTCGTAAAATACGACCTCGGTGATATTTGCGCTTGCTATTTTTGCTTCATCAATTTCCCATTTTCATTTTGTTTCTTGTTGTATACATATAGACAGTGAAAGCTACTTTTTCATTCTTTTTACTCGTGTTATAAGCGTGTAAGCAGGGGGAGCTACGCTTCCCCGTAGAGGGGAGGGGCTCCGCCCCTTTCCCTGCTCCTTCCTCAAAAAAATATAGAAAACGACTTCTGATTACATACGACACTTAATCAAAAGTTGTTCGAAGGGCGTAGCCCCTCCTGATTACACACTTCCAACATGAAAAAAATGTACACAATGTCGAAAAATAAAAATTTAGTTTTAAAGCTTCAATTGATTATAACTTATTTTTAAACAACGAGCGACGGCTAAAATTTACGGATTGTTACTCGGGAAAGTGTACTTGACAACATATGTTAAGCTCATTAAAATCGGAGGGGGGTGACCTTTTCTAAATATTTACCGAAATCCGAACTAGCAAGGCGACAGTCCCCCCCGGCAAGCGATACATCTCTCAATGCGACTAGCCAGAATTTTTTTGTACAGTTTGCCCAGCTCATTCAAGAGATATAAAGGCCTGTATGAAAGCTGGGCACCATGATGTCCGGGTTAGGGACCAACAACAATCGCACCCTTTTCCATTCTCTCGGGAATCCTTCCTGCCTAAAACAGGTGTTAAAACACCTGAAGATTCGGCCCGGTGTTATGGCCACTGTCCTTGCCCACACCGCGCAGAACAGTCCGTCGATGCCGGGCGCCGTTCGTCTTCCGGCCATCTTTTTAATGGTTACTCTCAGGTCCTCCAGTGTTATTTGATGCTCCAGCCTCCAGGAAATTCGCTCTCGAACCGCCGGTCAACCAGCTTGTCGGGCCGGGAAAAGGTCCCGCACTGTAGCCAATGTTTCGCGCGAACTCATAACCTCAGTGGCAGAGGGTTCCGCTCTGCAAAGTTTGGACAGGATTACCCTATAAGAGGTGCCCCAAGGGTCCCTATTCAACGTGGACACTGAGTCCATCCATGTGGATCTCTTGGCGGTAATTATCGCGTTCCTGAGGGCCCGCTGTGAATCTCGAAATGAGACTCGGAGGGTCTCTACAACCTCCGGACCAGCGCGTTCACGCCGCCGGACACGCGTGAAGCGCCGGCGCTACATCAAATACTGTGTTCTTAGCTCAGCAATCTGAGGTGTCCATCAGTAGGCTGATTTTTTGGTAGCTACTCTTTTTATCCATGGCATCGACGCGTTACACGCGTCCGACACCACGCGAATCAGCCAGCGGACTTCATCTTCCGGGGTTGCATCATAGGTGACCGGGTCACGTAGCCCCCAGAACAGCCGCCTCGAATAAGTCAAGATTTCATCTACCGCGGTCCCAACGCGTAACATGTACCCGTCGAAATTGGAGGGCGCTCGATCTGCTATCACCGACCTTGAATGTAATAAAACGGTGATCTGATAGGGACTCTTCCCTCGAAACCGTTCATCCCATGACCAACGGGACCAGATCTGCCGAAGCCCATGAAATGTCTACGACTAAGCTATCCTGAGACCTCACGCATGTCGCCACTCTACCGCGGTTCAGCGCATGCAAGCCATGTTGCGCCGCCCATGTTTCTAATAGCCTGCCTTTGTGGTCAAGCCGGAGGAGCCCCAGGTAAGGGATTTCGCATTGAAGTCACCGATTACCAAGGTGGGACCACCTTCCCTTCGACAGATTCTGTCGCCCAAGTTAGAGAGACCAACATTAAACTCTTCGGTAAGTATGTTAGGGAAGAAGTGACGACAGCTGTATACCGCCATTTCTCCTCATTTTACCGCGACAAAGCCACGGCCGCGCTCTATTATGCGGCAAACCGAACGGCCACACGTGAGCGGGCGCCACATAATGGCCGCGTCGCCATTTATGTTTCTTGCCCAGTTGGGAGAATCCAGGGGAACTCGCCGTGGCTCAGAGATGGCTAAAAGTGCCACATCTTTCTCCATAGCTACTTGTATAGCAAGATCCTGCGCAGGGCCACTCCAATTTTTGTTGATTTGCAGTATTCGGGTCATTATTGTTTAATTTACTGCAGCATTGACGTCATTGCGACAATTGTCGCCTGCTGTCCTCCGCACAGCTCTTTCTCCTACTTGGGTTATCCTTGTTCCGTCGCGAGGTTCATTTCTACCTCTGTTCTTTGAGGAGCATGCCTCTCCGCCAACACAATGTCCCGAAAGAAGTCCACGTAATGCGCATAGTATGCAGCAAGCCGCATGGATGTAGTCACGTGCCACATGGCCGCCTTTACCACAGCGGTAGCAGATACCGCTGCGATCTTCGTCGTTTCTGCATGCCCGTCGGACATGGCCGAACTCTAAACACCTGAAACATTGAAGTCGCCTGCCCGGCAGGAACGCGATTTTTGCATTGGTCTATCTCACTCGAATTTTGCCTGCTATAGCGGCTTTTTCCGCGACGTGGAATAGACACCGAATCCATAAGAATCCCGTGCCGTCACGGTTCTCTCTCACCGTGCCAGTTTTGATCTCTTCAGGGGTACACATTCCAAACTCCCCGGAAGAGAGCACTTTGGCCATCTAAGTTGCTTCAACAAACGCGTCTAGTGAGTGAGCGTCCTGTGAGTCGGAGGAGAAATTTCGATTAGGATTCCGCTCCCAAGCTCGCGCTGAACACGTGTGTCCTCGATCTTCAAGTCTCGCAGCTTCACACGGTCTTTAGCTGTACGCATTATATCTGCGTACGAGAGTATCCCCCTTTTGGACACCGCGTATCGCTACAGCTGCCGTCTTTCGGCGTCTCTTGCCGCGGCCTTTCTTATTAGCAGGCCGTTCAATAACTTGCAGCTTCTGCTGCTTTGTCTGCTGGAGGTGCTTTGGTGCCTGCCGTTGGGGGACAATCTGTTTCGGGCGAGGGATCTCTCTCTCTTTTTCCCCCTTTCTTGCTCCTTCTCTCTCTTTTGCTTTGACATCTTCGCATGTAGCTGAGTTGCCACGTGTGCTGATGGTCGCCTTCCTATCACTCAGCTTGTGGGCTAGGGCACTCCCTTTCTTGACCACTGTTGCCCAACTGGCTTCAGCGGGTTTCCCTTTCTCGACTGAGATGTCGTTTGCCGCGCGGACGGCCGGAACCTGAGTCAGAAGCCTAGTACCGTTAGGGTCCCCGTCCAGGCAGTGGAGAATCTGCCGGAGCATTTCTCCAACACCCTGTACCTCACGTTCAAGGACCGAGATACGCTTCTCTACTAATGAGGGGCCCGCTCGGTCATTGTTCAGGACCTTAGTCTTGCCCTGGATGGGTGGGTGTCTAGCCAGAAAAGCAACAGTGCCTGGGAGAAGTACAGTTACCGACGTTACTACGGAGACCGAGTTTGTTTGGGCCGCCGCGTCCACAATAGCTCAACCTACACCAGTACCCCCTACGGTCTGCACCGCAGTTTCCGCAGGAAACCCTCGGTAGAGTGAGTCACGAATTTGTTGCGCTCTTTGTGACTCTCGCAACTTTTTCTCAAGTTCGGCCTTTTCTCTTGCGAGATTCAGGGCCTCATATTCTGCGTCAGTTGCCTGTCCAAACGACCCACATCCTTGACGCGTGTATTGTATGAGTCAATTGCCTTCGGACGTTAGAGGTAATGCTCTTAAATAGGTTTTGATAACTCCTTTTGAGGTTACCACTTTTTTTGGTGTAGACTAGAAGATCCTCTATACACCGCCGGACATAAGCCGCAATTTGCGGAGTTGTTAGCGCAGTGATGTCTACGTCGTCTAAGAGACCAGGTCCCTCGGACTCACTGCTGTTGTCAAATCTAGTTGCTAGGTTTTTCTTGGTCTTCGAGAGCTTTGACTTAGGACGCTTCGTGCCAAGGGTTTTGGGCTTGCGCGCGATTATTAACGTTGATGCGCTCCCCTCGATCCAGTTGCGTAAGAGTTTCGTAGCTTTTTGCGTTCAAGCGCTGGATCCTCCTTGAACGTGAAATCGAACACAGTGTCCGTCTCCATTTTTTCGTCTGCCACATCACGTAGGATGCTCTCTGCCCCTACCGAATGTCTATCAGAAAACACCACAATGCTAGGCTCCGCCGTTTGTTCTATCGACGGATCCAGCGCAGCAGCTAAGGTTGAAAAAGTCGCCGTTGAAATAGAGCTCGGCGCATCCTCTCAGGGCTCACCTTCGTCACCTGCTCAGGAGTCCTTCACTTTTTTATCTGCAGTAGCTGAAGAAAAACCTGCGTCGCCTGCATTGCACGGCGCAGCGAACCCCACAATTGATATTGTAAGGTATTGTACTTGCGGCGGCGACACTTGCCGGGACAAGCACGGACCGAACAGCTGTAACGCTCAGACGCGCAAACAGCTGATCAGCTTGCGACCACATGAACAAATTCCGGCTGAAACACTCTCGAATATTTGAAAAAAACAGCCGATCGAAGGGGCAAACTGAGTCAGTCTTGCCCGAAACCGTCGACGATTCGAACGTGTGCAAGAACCGCCAAGCCGATCTGCCTTGAGTTAGCCCCTGGCTATTAGAACGGGTATAACAAGCGATCACACGATTATTCTGTGCCTATTACAGTAGTGTAAGAACAATTGATTAGTAATAATAAAGTGTATCTTTTGCTAATAATATTTGGAATATCATTCTACTAAAATATTGCCCGCTCCCGTGAGAACATCTACAGTCGATTGCGAGGGTGGTGACCGTAGTGACCTTCAGGCTCTGCAAGAAATCCAGAGCTCTCTTGCCGGTTTGTTGATCTACGACGTTCAAGGACATTTATAATAGACATTTCTTGATAAACTCTCTTTATTTTCCAGCAAACTATGCTGCAACAGTCGATAATGAATCAACAGCAACAGTTTATGCAGTTGATGATTCAGCAACTTACAAACAATAGAGAGGCGTTACGGCAGGGTAGCACCGTAAACATAGCTCCGCCAAGTTGAGATGAAATTGGAGAAAGAACGGAGCAAGAAGGTTCGCTGCTTAGACTTTCACCTGCAATAGAGAATAATTCTATTAGACAGTCGGAAAGCTTGTCGGTGGGAAACGCTGTCATCTGGCTCGCCACTCAAATCCCTGAATTTAATGGTGGAGATAGTGATAATGTGGGTGCATGGGTGCGGCGTGTGGATAAGGTTGCGCGTATCCACGAAGCAACAGACGGTGTCGTGCTTCTGGAGGCGTCCAGCAAGTTGACCAAATTTGCTCGAAGTTGGTACGAGATTCAGGAGGGCGTGTTCCGTTTGACCACAGTACGATTCGACACCAACTTATTGGACACAAAATTATTGGACACAGATTTATTCGACACCAAATTATTCGACACCGTACGATTCGACACCAAATTATTC
>NW_018022722.1:8298-9494 GCF_002006095.1 Pseudomyrmex gracilis | reverse complement strand
CGTACGGTGTCGAATAATTTCGTGTCGAATCGTACGGTGTCGAATAATCTGGTGTCGAATCGTACGGTGTCAAATAATTTGGTGTCGAATAAATCTGTGTCGAATCGAGCGGTGTCGAATCGAGCGGTGTCGAATCGTACTGTGGTCAATAGAGTATCACCCGATTCAGGACGGTCCGGTTATCGAAACATGGCTGCACTTGCGTGGTGAACTGCTAAAAATGTTTGAGAAGAAAGTGCCGTTTTATAAAGCCATGCAGCGAGTAGCGGCAAGGAAGTGGAATTCAAGTAAAAAATCGTTTGATCAGTACGCGATAGAGGAACTTGCTATAATTCACCAGTTAAACTTACCGATAAAAGACAGTATACATTTGCTGATAGGCGGGATAACCTCGAGCGCGTTAAGAGCCACGGCCCTAGCCATCGCAGGAGACTCTTTGAAGATGTTCCTCGAGAAAATGCGAGGAATAACGGAAGGGCTCGCAAAATCGGAAAAAAAATAGACTCAACAAATAGTGCAGTGAAAAAGAAAAACGGTGCGTGTCGAAATTGCGGAGAAAAAGGACACTCTCACAAGGAGTGTAAAAGTGACATTACCTGCTTTTATTGTAAATCAAAAGGGCACTGTCAATTTGACTGCCCCAGTCTGAAGAAGAAGAGCAAAAAACCTCCGATGCAGCAGTCTACAAAAACAACGTCGGCAGCGGCCATCATGGAAGACGAGAATCATGGAGAACCAGTGGCGTTCATCGCGGAGAAAGACGGAGAAAAGCTCGAGCTGACGGGGTCGTGCATTGTCATCGACACCATCGACGACCGAAAACAAGATTTGACTGCGCTGGTGGACACGGGCAGCCCAGTATCATTCGTTAAGTACAACGTTTACATAAATTGTATTTTGCCGTATGCGAATAAACTAACTCCCGCGACGAGAAATTTTGTAAATTTGAAGCGCTTACCGTTGGATGTAGTCAGCGTGGTGTCGGTTAGTTTAAGCTTGAAATTGCTGAAAAATAAAAAAATGCAAATTGATCTATACGTAATACGCGACCAAGCCTTCCCTAGCGATATCATTTTAGGCCGCAAATTTATAAAGAGGGAAAAACTTAGGGTGATACTCTATTGACCACAGTACGATTCGACACCGCTCGATTCGACACAGATTTATTCGACACCAAATTATTCGACACCGTACGA
>NW_018022722.1:1874-7681 GCF_002006095.1 Pseudomyrmex gracilis | reverse complement strand
GGTGTCGAATCGTACTGTGGTCAAACGGAACACGCCCAAAAACTTACCGTTGTATATGTTCCACATAAGGCGTCGCACGGCGACAACAAAGAACCGGTAAATATTTTGAGTCAACTTCCTTTGGAAATCGTCGAAGACAAGTCGAATGATCTGAAAGAGCAATTAAAGCAATGTCAAATCGACTTTGATTTTTCGGTTAAACGCAAGTTAATAAAATTAATTCAGGAAATAGAAAAAGCGGATATCGAGCCGATTAATGACGAATACGCGGTTAAGGTACGGTTGAAAGATGATTTAGTCATTTTGTCAATTTTAAAAACTTTAAAATTATTGCAGTTAACTTTTAATAAGAATTAATAAAAATGTAATAATAAATGCATCTTGAGATGTTTAACTCATCCTTATCAATAATATTATCTACTTTTTCCAAGATTGTAAGTTATGGAAAAACATTTTGCGTTATCGTATTGTCATACGCTACAAGCGCGCAACGAAACATTGCTTTCTAGCCTCAATGTCTTGCTCGCGTAGCGGGCTTGGTGGAAGCGAGGCAGAACATGGTATGTCTGCGCTCTTTTACGAGCCGAACAGGCGAGCGTGACGTCACGCACACGGACGGCGGTTCTCGCTTGTGTGCGTGCTCCAACCACCTCGGTACTCTTGGTACTAGCCTGCCAGATCTTTCATCACAGACTCGAAGGTCTGCGCGTGAGTCTTTGCAAACAATTTGCGCACGTGCGTGCGGGTGTCGAGAGTGCGGGACTCGCATGGATCAAAGTCAAGACAGCGTTTAAAAATCGGTTGGTGACCGGTATTGTGGTAAACAAGTCCTTCATCGAACTTCGTCGAATTCTCGAAACCGCTAGAGACACGGTTCTCGCGCGCGTTCATCAAGCGATGGCGCGGCACGCTAGTGTGAAAGTGAACACAGTGTTCAACGGAAAGTTTGTCGCGGGTAAAAAAACGAGTGTAAAATCATTCAATACGCGCAATCGTGGACTTTATCACTCGTTGGACCTGCGCGAGTGGTATGATCGAGACGTAATGGATACAACAATGATCGCACTAGAGGAATTCCAGAAACGCGACAGCGGCTGGGCGTTGACGCAAATACTCAACCTCACAGTGAATGTGAACAGTCATAATCCGATGCGCGCGGGATGTCAGGTTCAGGTGTCGCGTGAAGTTTGGCTCAAACACGCGGTAGTGAACGTACAGTTGCAGGACATTGCGTGTTTCGCGTGGGCAGTGGTCGCCGCGTTGTATCCTAGTGCCAAAAACTCAAGTCGACCGTCGCAGTATCCCGCGAGTGTGTTGAACCTTGATGGAATAAAATTTCTAATGACATTGCACCAAGTCGCGCATTTTGAACGCATCAACAATGTTACGTGTCCGTAAACGTGTTTACAGCGGCTGAACAGGGACACAAATACGTGCCGCTGCATCTCACATCAAACAAGAAAGACAAGCTTGTGAATCTGTTTTATGTTCCCGATCAACACGTGGGACACTTCACGTAGATAAAAAATTTATCGCGTTTAGTCACCTCGCAATTGAGCAAAAGGAAGACAGCGAAATACATATGCAATCGGTAAATACAAACGATTGTTGCAACAGTAACAACAATGTTTATAAAAGTGATCTTCTAAATTGTGAGATGGTGAACTCGTTAATCAATGTTGTGTGTATTGTATTTTTATTGCAACACGTACATAGATGTTTACACTACTTCCACACAAGCGAGAAGCTAGCGAAACACATCGTGGACTGTGAACAAGTGAACGACAGCGCAGTTGTTCTTCCCGCTGAGGGAAAGAACCGTTTGAGATTTGAAAATTATTACAACAAGGAACGTGTTCCAATGGTGGTATACGCCGACTTGGAATGCGTATTCAAGAAACAGGATGAAGACCAGAACACATCGAGCGCGTACACGTACCAAAGACACAGTGTGTTCAGCATCGGTTACTACGTGAGCTGCGCGCACATCAACAACGGATACAGATCTCATAGATGCGAGAACTGCGTGCAGTGGTTCGTGAATGAGCTGCACGATCTCGCAAAACGTGCAAAGACCTTGTTTGCGAAAAACGTGCCTATGGCGAATCTCAAACCGTTGAAAGTCAAGCGGTTGAGGAACGCCAAATGCCATGTGCGAACAACCATTTGAGCAAAATGACAAAAGGGTGCGCGACCACTGTCATTTAACGGGACGCTTCAGAAAACCCGCGCACTCCGCGTGCAATTTGAATAAACAAGTCTACGTTGTTCCCGTTGTGTTCCACAACTTGGCGGGGTACGACGCGCGTTTTATTATCAAAGATGTGGCCACCGCTTTTGAAGGTGAAATGAACGTGCTGCCTGTGACGAAAGAGACCTACATATCGTTCACAAAACATGTGAGCAGTACTCGGGACAAAGACAAACATAGATGCGTGCAATTGCGGCTAATCGATTACTACAAATTTCTGAGCACAAGCTTAGAAAAGCTCGTGTCATATCTTGACAAAAGGGAACTGCGAGTGACTCGAACGGAATTCAGTGATATCTCTGCCGAGGACTTTGAACTGCTCACGCAAAGAGGTGTGTTTCCATACAAATAAGTAGACAGCGTCGACAAACTGTTGGAAACCAGTCTGCCACCGCGCGAGGCGTTTTACAGTTTGCTCACCGGTGAGACCGTGACGGAGAGCAAGTACACGCACGCGATGAATATATGGCGACGATTCAACATCGACAATCTGAGATCATACAGTGATCTGTAACTGAAATACAGACGTACTTTTGCTGGCCAATGAATTTGAAAACGTCGCAAGTTACGGACTAAATCCTGCGCACTACTACACGCTGCTTTAATATACATGGGACGCTATGTTGAAGCACACTTATGTGACATTCGAGCTGTTGACCAACATCGACATGGTAATGTTTGTGGAACGCGGGATATGCGGCGGTTTAAGTCAGTGTTTGAACAGATACGTCCGCGCGAACACAGGTATGCGCGTTTGCACGACCCGTCCGCACCGTCGACGTATCTGATGTACTACGACTTGAAGAATCTCTACTGATAGGCGATGTGTCAACCGCTTCCGTACGGTAACTTCACATGGGTGGAGAACGCGTCCGATTTTGATGTGACAACGGTCGCGGCGGATAGCAACGTCGGCTACATCTTCGAGGTGGATCTGACGTATCCGAAAGAACTGCACGACGCGCACAGAGATCTATCTTTTTGTCCGACGCGTGAGGAGCGTTGTTTTCTGATAAACATAGAAAAAATCACGTCAAACTGCTCGCCACGGTGTTCGACAAGAAGCGCTACGTGATTCACTACCTCAACCTGCAGCAGTGTCTGCGACACGGGCTTCGCCTAACGCGAATACATCGGATGCTGCGGTTTTCGCAATCGGCTTGGCTGCGCGGGTACATCGAGCCCAATTCCGCGCGAAAGCCGCCAACGAGTTGCAAAGAAACTTTACAAAATATAATATATAAAATATCACGCTCGCATAATTAACAATAAATAATATTAGAAATACAGGTCTCTATCGAGCAACAAAAAAAAGATCTTTTGGTTTATTAAAATAAAATGTGATATAAAATTTACATAAATGTAGACGTTTTGGCCCTTACTTGAGCCCTCTTCAGTAAACAAAAACAAATTTAAATAACGCCATTTCGCAAAGAGGATAAGAAAATGATGTAAAAAATATAAATCTTACATATGACAGTACATTTTGATGTAAAAATGGACTTCCTGAAAAAATAAATGTAAGTGAAAAGTCCGCACAAATTTCACAATAACAATATAAAACGTTATAATATAAACTCACAATTTTGAAGTCGAAGATCATATACTGAACAGAAGACAGAGGCAACCGATTATATATACACAAATCCCCACCAACATAGTAAAACAAATAAGTCAGTTAAGTTTAAAATTCGGATGATTTAAGTTTGTCAAGTAAATTAAAATAGGAGTTGTCAAGTAAATCTGTGTCATTAATTCCGAAACTATACATATTAAGGAACAGACTCTAGGTTTAAATTTAATTAATGACACAGATTTACTTGACAACTCCTATTTTAATTTACTTGACAAACTTAAATCATCCGAATTTTAAACTTAACTGACTTATTTGTTTTACTATGTTGGTGGGGATTTGTGTATATATAATCGGTTGCTTCTGTCTTCTGTTCAGTATATGATCTTTGACTTCAAAATTGTGAGTTTATATTATAACGTTTTATATTGTTATTGTGAAATTTGTGCGGACTTTTTACTTACATTAATTTTTTCAGGAAGTCCATTTTTACATCAGAATGTACTGTCATATGTAAGATTTATATTTTTTACATCATTTTCTTATCCTCTTTGCGAAATGGCGTTATTTTAATTTGTTTTTGTTTACTGAAGAGGGCTCAAGTAAGGGCCGAAACGTCTACATTTATGTAAATTTTATATCACATTTTATTTTAATAAACCAAAAGATCTTTTTTTTGTTGCTCGATAGAGACCTGTATTTCTAATAAACTTTACAAACTTATGAACAACGCGGTGTTCGGTAAGACGATGGAAAACGTGCGCAAGTACACTAACGTACGACTTGTTACAAAATGGGAAAAACGATACGATCCGGAGACACTCATTGCAAAACCAAACTTTCACAGTCGCAGCGTTTTTGCTAATGATCTGGTGGTGGCCATAGAACAGCGTCGTCTGGAAGTTTTATTCAACAAACCGTTGTACGTCAGTATGTGCATACTTGATATATCGAAGACCTGTCTTTACGAATTCCATTAAGACTACATGGCTCCCTTGTGCGGTGACGATTCCAAGATTCTCTACACCAATACCAACAGTTTGATATACAACATAAAGTGCGAGGACGTGTACGAGTATATAAAGCGCAATATCGCTCCCTAGATAGTCGCTTCGATACCAGAGACTATCTAGCGGACAATCTGTACAACATGCGCGAACAAGAAAGTACCAGGACTTAAGCCATGCATTGAAAGAAAACCGGCCGGGATACTCCAAAAGACACGACAATGTCATTTTGCTGCACGACAATGCTCGTCCGCACGTCGCAAAACCGATACAAACATACCTGGAAACACTTAAATGGGAAGTCCTACCCCACTCGCCGTATTCTCCAGATGTTGATTCTTCTGATTACCATTTGTTTCGTTTGATAGCTCATAACCTGTTTGAGCAGAAGTTCACTTCTTACGAAGATTGTCAAAAATGGATCGATTTGTGGATGGAAGCGGTGCACTTAGACACCGTTTAATTGGACACGTTGCAATTAGACACGTTGCAAATAGACACAGAATTTTAGACACGGTTCANTTAGACACGGTGCATTTGGACACGCAAGAAAATGCGCAACGTTCATTTAGACACCGTTCAAATGCGCACTGTTCATTTGTACACAGAAATATGCGCACCGTTCAATTAGACACCGTTCACTTGCGCACCGTTCGTTTGTACACAAAAAGATGCGCACCGTTCAATTAGACACCGTACTAATCCGCACCGTAATAATGCGCACCGTAATAATGCACACCGTAATAATGCGCACCGTAATAATGCACACCGTAATAATGCGCACCGTAATAATGCGCACCGTTCACTTAGACACCGTTTATTTAGACACTGTTTATTTGAACACAAATAGACAATGAAAAGTGAAAATATATGATAGTAGTAACAGGGTGATATTCTATTGACCACAGTACGATTCGACACCGCTCGATTCGACACAGATTTATTCGACACCAAATTATTCGACACCGTACGATTC
>NW_018022722.1:0-1249 GCF_002006095.1 Pseudomyrmex gracilis | reverse complement strand
CACATGTACAATAAAATGTATTGCAAGCACAATTTTTACTTCTTAAATATCTGTATTAAGAAGTCTCTTTGTGTCCAAATAAACGGTGTCTAAATGGACGGTGTCCAAGTGAACGGTGCGCATTATTACGGTGCGCATCTTTCTGTGTACAAACGAACGGTGCGCAAGTGAATGGTGTATAATTGAACGGTGCGCATATTTCTGTGTACAAATGAACAGTGCGCATTTGAACGGTGTCTAAATGAACGGTGCGCATTTTCTTGCGTGTCCAAATGCACCGTGTCTAATTGAACCATGTCTAAAATTCTGTGTCTATTTGCAACGTGTCTAATTGCAACGTGTCCAATTGAACGGTGTCTAAGTGAATGCCACTCGATATAACTCAGGTGATATAGTTTTGTTCGGCATCTTACAAGTAACATATTTCAAAATAAAAGACGCAATCTCTTCATTAGAAGATATACCAATTATTGGAGCATCTTTTATCCAAATTAAAAGATGAAAATGTTGAACGCTTTTACTTTGATATTCACGGCGCCAAAAGTAGTGAATAACTTCTCCAATTGGATAATCAGATGACCAAATAAAATCAAGCATAGCTTTAAACTTGTTATCTATAAATCTTGACGTTGACACTGGATCAAGAGCAATGAGTTCATTCGCAGATTTTTGAGCAGCAAACGGTTTATTTACTTCACGAAAATATTCTATCAAGTCTGTCCATAACCATTCACAAGGACTGAAAGTGAAAAACCAAGTAGCAGGCCCGTAGTGATGTATCATACATTGCAAATTACTTCTAGGTATTCTCCAATATTGTTCCGTATTTCGTAACTTAGAAAATATAGTACTTAAATTAGATTATAGCTGTTGCTGAGACAGTTGTTCTAAATAAGTTCCTGCTGTATATTTTTCACGAGGATTAGTAACATTCATTTTGTGAAAAATTCCACTATTTAATTGCCTTATGTTATTGTCATGCAATAAATAAAACAAATATTGTATATTTAATCGAAATTGTGAATGTTGAGACGTAAGTCTCAATTTAATATATTCAAAATCAGTTATTCGCACTTTTCTTTCCTCATGTTCTCCAGTGACACCATATGGATATAAATCAGGAAAACATTTTACATCCAAATCTTTATTTTGATTATCTAATGAAATATCATAAATTTTAAGCATTTGATATAACCTAGTTGCAGATTCATGGGCGTGTTCCGTTTGACCACAGTACGATTCGACACCG
>NW_018022721.1:17683-19419 GCF_002006095.1 Pseudomyrmex gracilis | reverse complement strand
TTTTCTCTTTCTTACTTTTTCTCTTTTTCATACTCTTACTCTCTCTCTCTTTCTCTCTCTCTCTTTCTCTCTCTTGCACTCTTTTTTGCACTCTCTTACTCTCTCCCGCACTCTATAACAGTCTCTTTCATTTTCTCTCACTTTCACTCACTTTTTCTCGCACTCTCTTTTACCCTCTCTCACTCTCTCTCGCACTCTCTTTTACACTCTTTCACTTTCTCTCGCACTCTATCTCACTTTTTCTCACTTTCTTTCAGTTTCTCTTGCACTCTTTNTCACTCTCTCTTACTCTCTCTTGCACTCTATAACACTCTCTCACACTCTCTCACTCTTTCTCATTTTCCCTCCCACTCTTTTTCATTCTTTCTTGCACTCTCTCTCTCGCTCTCTCTCGCACTTTTTCTCACTCTTTCTTACTTTCTCTCACTCTCTCTCGCACTTTCTTTTACTTTCTCTTACTCTCTCTCACTCTCTTTCAGTTTCTCTCGCACTCTTTTTTACTCTCTCTTACTCTCTCTTGCACTCTATAACACTCTCTTTCACACTCTCTCACTCTTTCTAATTTTCTATCCTGCTCTCTCTCACTTTTTCTTGCATTCCTTCACACTTTCTCTTGCACTCTTTCTCACTCTCTCTCATAATGCTGGAAGTGCGGAAAGAAGGGGCACTTTNGTTTCGAATGTCCGGCTAATTTGACGGGAAACAAGGCTTAATCGAGCTTCCGGGGGGTGGGCGCGGCTGTGGGGTGGAACACCCCGGAGAAGTTGTTTTCTGTTAAAGTTGATAATAAGAAAAATAATTTATTTGTTTATTTTGGTTTGCTGAACGGAAAACCGTGTTGTTTTAATTTGACACGGGCTCAGATGTGTCTATCGGGAATTCTAATTTAGTAGGGAAGTCGAAATGTCAAAGGTTGTCGAAAAAGCCGAGATTGAGATATCCTACCGGTGAGGAGGTTCCGGTTCAGTTAGAATGTGTGGCTCGAGTGGTTGTAGGGGGACATTCTTTAAATATGCCTTTTTATGTGGCGAATATTCTTGACGAATGTATTCTAGGGTTGGACTTCTTCAGGAAAACAGGTCTGAGCAGGGCGTTGGAGTCGCTCTTTGTTGCTCTTTCGAATGAGTCAAGAATGTCTTGTTGTTTGGTGTGTGACGCTTCCGGGAAAGTTCCGGCTAATCTAAAAGATTTTTATGAGCGGAATTTTGGTGATCTGAATGAAGCGCAGAGAGATATTTTTGCTAAGTTCGTGATTAAATTTCAGGATGTCTTCTCTGATCAGATCGTGGCTGGGAACTGTGATGTTCTACAGCATGAGATAAATCTTCAGGATCCACGCCCGATTAAGCAGGCTCCGAAAAGGATCNCGGTAGGAATGCGGGCTGAGGTGGAAAGGATTCTTCAGAAAATAAAGGATCAGGGAGTCATCGAAGAGTCTTTTGGCCCGTGAGTTTCTCCGGCGCTTATTGTGAAAAAAAAGGACGGCTCTTTGAGGTTCTGTGTGGATTATCGCAAATTAACCGGTTAACTGGCACGGCTTTTTTTACTATTCATGCCCGAACTGGCACCATTGAAAAATTAAGTGAATCCCACAAGATTTGGTATACAAGGGTTTTTTGAGTCGCCGAATCGATTCCGGGGGTTATTTTGTTGATCTGACACTCCCCAACCCCTAAAAAATAGAATTTAGGGGTGAGTTTTTTCAATTTTTTATTAAACCTTTTTTTTTATTCTGT
>NW_018022721.1:13047-15308 GCF_002006095.1 Pseudomyrmex gracilis | reverse complement strand
GTCAAATTCAGACTCAGCGACCCCATAAACCATTACATACCAAGTTTCATTCAAATCGTTTGAAAATCAAGAAAGTTATTCCAATTGTGCATATATGATACATAAGCAGAATTGGCCAGATTTTTGTTTGTGCATATATGATACATTGCCAGTTAACCGGTTAAACGTTAACAAAGACACTGAATTATTGGATAACATATATCTCCCGCTGTTGGACAAAATTAATTCTATCACATACACACAGATGGAGTTGTTTGACAACACAAACACACGAACACAAAGTATCGACGACAGTTTAACACATTTATGTCGTCATTTTACGAACTGTTTCCTTATTAAGTATGTGTAGGAAAGTGTGTGTCTCCAGTTGATCGGTGAATCTGTTCATATACAATTACTGTGTTTTTCACATATGTTGCGTCTATATTTATTTTTGTTTTTTATTTAATATTTATTTTATATGATTATTGCAATTGCCACATGTATTTTTATTACTATTAGTAGTTCCCACTGAAGATG
The DNA here is from genome assembly GCF_002006095.1 of Pseudomyrmex gracilis. Taxonomy (NCBI): domain Eukaryota; kingdom Metazoa; phylum Arthropoda; class Insecta; order Hymenoptera; family Formicidae; genus Pseudomyrmex; species Pseudomyrmex gracilis. The sequence continues at coordinate 14,789 of NW_018022721.1, read as the reverse complement.
ACTAAAAAATATAGTTAAAACTTTTGGAACATACTTATATACGTTGTCGTTAATTACATTCCAACCAGTAATTGGTTCCCATTGCCTTCTTTTATCTTCGTTAATAATTAATCTATTTCGTTCTCTTGTTTTATGAAACATATTTTAAATTTTTTTCCAAATATTTACTTTAATATTTATTCATATTTCTAATATTTTTTTTATTGTGCTTAGAGCCTTATCCACAGATATTTAATAATACTAGATTGCCAACTTTTTATATACAGTGATATTTGTTAATCAAATTTCTTAGATATAGAAATATAATAATTACAGCAGCCAATCAGACGGCGCTATCAACTAATAAGTTGGTTTACTTAGCTATTACATTAGTTCATTTAAAAAGAATTTAGTAATAAAGATAACACACACACACACACACAATAATTGCGTTCCAATATTTACTGTCAATATTAGAAATCTATAGCACAAAGTGAAGTATAGATTTGTAATGCTAGCAATGGGTATCAAAACGCAACCTATATGTTCTTTATTGCTTTCTCGATTTTTTCCTCATTTTTCCCTTTTTCCACTTCTTCCCTCTAAAGGTCAAAAATTCCCCAAAATGGGAAATTTTCCCACAAAGTGGAAACACTGATCTGCATGTACTTGTTATTAGCGTGCGCGTATCTTGTGTTGCACTAGCTAAGACCATCGCGTATACCCCGTTCGATAAACATAACCATATCAATATCTGTGAGCAGATCGAACGTTATGCCTGTGTGTTTCAGCATAGCGTCCCACGTGTAACCGGGTAAAGTATAATAATACGCGGGATCTAATCCGTAACTTCAAATACAACTTTCTCGAAAATTCTCGAATATATCGGCAAATAATAAAACATTAGTCGTCAAATATAAATCGCTGTATTCACCTAACGTACTAATAGAAAATCGCTGCCAGATGTTTTACAGCGTGTGCATATTCACTTTCAGATCGTTTCATCGGTCAGAGAACTGTAAAATGACTCGCGCGGCGGCAACCGCTGCTCTTGCAACTTGTCGACACAGTCTATGTATGTGTACGGAAAGATCGCTTTACGTTAATAATTCAAAGTTTTCGACGGATAAATTTCTGAATTCTGATTGTACAATTTTCAACTTGTCTTTATGAAGAAACGACGTTAGTTTATCGAAACTAGAGAGACTGAGAAATTTGTACGAATCAATGAATCGCAACTCTATATTGTAACTTTTTGAACTAGTTTTTTCCGGTTGCGCCACGTTTTNGGAAAAGGATATATATCTCTCCTTGTTAATAGAGAGAACAGTGACATTTCCTTCGAACGTAGTTGTAACTTCTTTAATAATGAAGTGCGCATCATAACCGGATAAATTGTAAAAAATTACTGGGATACAATGTGAATCTTTATAATTTAACAAAAATGATGTGTGAAAGTAGCTCCAATAAATTTTAAAACAAATGAGGTTTGAAATGGTGGCAGTTTGAAGCAAAAACACAGGTGGAGTAGTGAAAAAAAATTCTTGTATTAATGTAGAACGTTTTCGACCTCAGGTTTAGGTCTTTTTCAATACAACTAAAATTACAATCAAATTTACATAATAATTAATTGGAAACAACAGTTGTTAAAAAGAAAATTTAAAAAAAAGAAAAAACTTACAAAAATGTCATCTGAAAGTCACATAGATGTTAAGAGCCAAAAAAGACGTGATGGCCGTAACTCACAGGCGACAAACTACAAC
>NW_018022721.1:8753-11957 GCF_002006095.1 Pseudomyrmex gracilis | reverse complement strand
ACAACTTTAGTTGTAGTTTGTCGCCTGTGAGTTACGGCCATCACGTCTTTTTTGGCTCTTAACATCTATGTGACTTTCAGATGACATTTTTGTAAGTTTTTTCTTTTTTTTAAATTTTCTTTTTAACAACTGTTGTTTCCAATTAATTATTATGTAAATTTGATTGTAATTTTAGTTGTATTGAAAAAGACCTAAACCTGAGGTCGAAAACGTTCTACATTAATACAAGAATTTTTTTTCACTACTCCACCTGTGTTTTTGCTTCAAACTGCCACCATTTCAAACCTCATTTGTTTTATAATTTAAGTTGAAGTTGAAGTGTACGGGACCTCTGTACCAACCGGTTATATGACAATGATCGCGAACTTTTATATCATCTGTTGCGAATGATTTTTCGCACACGTGACAATGACTCGCGTTACGATAAACTAAGTTTTGTTCTTTTGTTAACGTTTCTATGGGCATATTGATAGATAAAATTGTTTTTACTTTAATAGCCAATTCTTTGAGTTCATCGACAAACCATGCGATGTAATTTTCGCCGCGATGATATCGATAAGCAGAGAAAGAGTCGTTGTATGAGCAGCAACCATACTATCCTATGCTGAACGCCTTGTGATGTTGATACGCATAAGATGTTTGCTGCGTCTCTCNATCAGTTTTGTGTAATACGCTCTCAAGGTTAGTGTATACTACAAAGGAGAGGCGTTCCTTTCTACTGTAATTGTTAAAACTGAGCCATTTGTTGTCCTTCGCTGGTAACCGGATTGCGCCGTTGTTTAATTTTCCGCAATCTTCGTTGTGAACATTCAACTTGTCCAGAGAATGAAAGTAGTGTATACATCTGCAAATATATATTACGTTACTTTTTTTTATATCGTCACACATTCTATACACAAAAGCATGCCTGTCGCATNNATATTTCTTTCCATTTCCGGTGTTTGCATACTTGTGCGCTCACGAGTCGAAACAGATTTTTTATACACGCAAAGTGTCCACGATCAACGTCTCGTGAATCCGAAACATACAGCAAGTTTACGTGTTTCTCTCTTTTTTGCTCTGTGAGTCGTATTGGAAGGATGACAAGTTTGTTCTTTTTTCTTTTTAATTCTATGTTGTACACATTGACGGAGATGTCGTTGAGCCGTTCAAATTTTGATATTTGGTGTATATTCATTGGAAACTCAATGTCCTGTAGATTCAGCACTGTTGTATAGTGGGGATACGATGATGTGCGGTGTCCATTTTCTTTGGTTGGATAAAGAGCGGCGACCACCGACTATGCATAGCATGCATTGTCTTTAGATAACACGTTAATCACCGTTTTCTTACACTTAACATTTGGTGGCAAAATTATACGACATCCTGCGCGCAATGGATTATACTTGTTCACGTTTACAGTTAAATTCAGTATACGTGACAAGGCCTACCCACTATCGCGCTCTTGGAATTCATCTGAAGACGTTAACGTGAGTTCAATGATGTATTGCTCATACCACTCGTCTAAATTAGTTGTACAAGAAATTTCCGAATTTATGATAGTTATACTTTTATTGGCTCGTTTGTCTCTCGATACAAATTCGTCATTCAACGTTGCATTGATTTTTAGATTATTGTGTTTCTCAATGGCATTTTGCACTTTTTCCAACATCGTGCTTCTCGCGTGTTCGAGAAAATGGCGAAGTTCAACGTGATGTTCGTTGATGATAGCACCTGTCATTAGTCTACTCTTAAAAGCGGTGTCTATCTCTCGCCATGTAAGTCCATGTCCGGCGTCAATATATGCAAACTGTCGACGCAGTGAGCTTTTTACTCCTTCGAGTCGGGCGATTCTAGCGACCAGCGATTGTCTGACTCCTACAGACAGTCGCGGATGTTTGTTCCGACTATGTTTTTCCAATAATTCGAGACATTCTTCACAACGCTGCTCCCACGCGACAAATGCTCTTCTCGCGACTTCAAACAAGTCGACTGTTCCAATACATTGCGCTTTATGTGCGCGATTGTTTCCATTTTTCACTCTTATAACACTTTGGTTTCAAGACACACAGCAATTCATTGCTCCAACTGATTTCTGATNAAATACTAATTTTATGCAACGGGTTTCACCTTTTTCTAGTGCATTTTTGCTGATGCTACATATTTGCTGATGTTGTAGTTTTGCATATTAAGCTATACACTCATCTTTGTTTAATACAAATGACATATGATACACGAAAGAAAGTACCACGTTTGCAAAATGTAACTTTGAATGTGTGATAAAATTGATGACATCTGATATCCGACAGAAATGCATTTTGCATAATTTATAAGTCATATGTAACAATTGCGCAATCGTTATTTTCTACTACGCAGGTACCAATTTGAGCTGACTTCTTTAATGTACTATAAAATAATATTATGTTACATGAGTACGTGATCAAATTGATGACATCTGATATTCGACAGAAATGCATTTTGCAGAATTTATGAGTCATATGTACCAATCACGCAATCGGTATTTTCTACTACGCAGTTAGGAATTAGTACGTGATCAAATTGGTGAAATCCGATATCCGAAAAAAAAAACTGCATTTTACCATTATCATTTGTTTTTCTCTACTACGCAGTTAGCACTTTTTGCTGTCATCAGCAGTTTTATTTACTATAGGTTTATGTTACTTTAATACGTAACCAAATCGGTGAAACCTGACAAAAACTGCATATTGTGCAAAATTTATGAGTTATTTCACCATCATTTTTTCTCTAATACGCAGTTAGCAATTTTTTGCTATTATCAGCACGTATCTAATATAAAACAAGATATGAGTCACACTGCGTATAATGTTGCATACCGCGTCACATATCGAGATAGATACGTATAATAATCATTTTCATCATCAATAAAATTTAAATATAAAAACTGAATACTACCGTATTTGTTATTTCTCGCTAACACAATTGCAATTCTGCAACTTTGCGCTCTCGTTAAAAACTGCAACTTTGCGCATACTGCGTATAATGTTGCATACCGCGGCATATCAGAGAATTGTTACTTCGCGCTACAAATAAAACTGCAACTTTGCCCAATCTCACTAAAAAAAACTGCAACTCTGCAACTTTACGCGCACTGCGTATAATGTTACATACCGCGGCACATGCCAAAAAACTATGTACTATAGTAGCTGTTTGTTCATGTTATATAAAAACATATATGTCTTAGAG
>NW_018022721.1:5361-6988 GCF_002006095.1 Pseudomyrmex gracilis | reverse complement strand
TATATGAACATATATACACGTATAATTTCCGCACAACACCTAGCGAATGGCTCCAATGACCGAATATATATTTATTAGTTTAAAAATATCATGCATATTACCGCAGTAAAATACACAGCGCGTCAAAAATTCACGGAGTAGACGCAAAGGTCTAGAGGCAAAAGAAGCGGTTTCTTTTAGGAATAAATAGCACCAACGAGCACTGTACCAGCTAACTAGTAGCAATTGTTTATCCACAACTGTGTCGCGTTATTTATCCCGAAGAAAAACCGCCCTTTTTGTCCCTAGATCTCCGCGCCTACTTTGCGAATTTTTGACGCGCTATGTACATACCTTGGAATTGCTATATTGTCAAACCGCCATATTGCCGCCGCCATATTGCACCGCGTGTAAAGTCGCTTCTGGTGCGCGTGTGAATTCGCTGTAAAGAGCCTCTNCGCGTCACTTTCTGACGTCACGTGACGTCATATCCTACAGTCCCACCTCCTCGGGTGACGTCATAGTAACGTTATTTTCCGCGTGACGTCATTACCCCTCCCTCTGTGACGTCACGCCACGCGTTCCTTCCCTACCCTGTGTGACGTCATAGTGACGTTATTACCCCTTCCCTCGTGTGACGTCATTACCGCTTCCCCTGTGACGTCACGTTCCGCGTCCCCTTCCCTCCTCTGTATGACGTCACCTCTCCGTAAAACCGCGAATTAAAACTCTCATAGTTTCACTACTACCCAGCAAGCAAGCTTACGTGATACTGACGTCAGTTTTTGGTCTGCAAAACGTCAAGTATGACATAACAATGACGTGATTTTGACGTACATATCACGTGATTATGTCACATCTTATTGACGTCATTATTCGACGTCAACGTGAATATAATCAAAAAAGTCTCATCAATATAACATGGTAAAGACGTTACTGTAACTGTAAAAGGAAAATAAAATACAACATTTAAAGAACAATAATATCAACATTCCACATAGCACGTAATATTACTGCATTACAGTAATAAGTGTAATAATAATAAAATGGCCGCCGAAATGCATTGCAGTAATATTACGGTGATATATAATAAAAACGCTTTATAGAAACAAAATTAATTCAAAATTTCACTTGAATTAATTTTTGGAGATCTGATTCANTTTGTCAATCAACTTATTAACTCGATGAAAGATACCGGGCCTGAAAAAAATTCGAAGGTGATGGTGGGGATTTGAACTCGAGACCTCCATATTCGCAGCCTCTGCACTCAGTCCGTTAGACCACTTGTTCCTTACTATAATGCAATTATTTTTGGCTTTTATGACCGAAGATTTCATGTTTGTAATTATTTTTCTTTACTTATTCTCAAACTATTCTACACATTTCACTTATTATTTAAGAATAAAAAATATTTAATAATAATTGTTCTTATTATAAAATTTAAATACTTAACTAATTTAACTAATTTAACTATTAACCTAATTTAACTAATAAACTTTAATTATCATTGAATATATATTTATATATTATGTTATTTTTAATAAATTTAATATATAAAAGGTAATCAGTTTACCAAAGTGTACGTGGCTACTTATCTATAAATAAATGGCTATACTTATCTATAAATAATGTATTTAAAGATATAATA
>NW_018022721.1:1858-4525 GCF_002006095.1 Pseudomyrmex gracilis | reverse complement strand
TTGAGTAGCAACGGAAAATGTCAATATTTATCTATTGATCCTCCTTACATGTGTGCAAAATTTCAACAAAATCAGAATTTTCGGGTTCGCGAGGTTTGTTTGTTAGTTTATATTCTTGCCAACAAAATATTCCTGCCAGTGGTAACCATATTGACTAAAAAATAAAGAACTTTTTGATGTCTCTCCGTGGTACAATATTTCTTTACATTCTTCTTCTACATTTCCTTTTACCAATTTAAGCTGATTGGAGAGTCGATTCAGTTTGCTTTTCAATCGATAAACTTGACTTGAAAGAGACCGGCCCGGAACATTCGACAGTGCGGATTCGAACTCGGGGACCTCCCTCGCAGCATATTTCTATATTTCTTCTTCCAATAACTTAAAAAACTGGTCATTTTTGGACCTTGTGCCCACGAGAATTTTTGATCAAAACGTCATCGAAAAACATCATACTTCAGTTTTAGCCAATTTGACCAGAAGCTATTTCTCATAAGATTTGTGCGTAGTTCTTTACTATGCTACATTAGGAATTACATGTATCGTCATTCTGTCAAATACCTTGTTTTNTTCTAATTAAATGAATTTATAGATTCTAGCGCTCATTCATTCAGGCCTGTGCTTCTGTTGTTTTGATAATCTTCTGAGTCTACTTAACATGCACACGGCTGGTCAATTCAAACTGTTGCAACACCGGATNGAAACTGTTCTGAATACAGTCCAAAAAGGCAGTGCTTTAAAATTGCTAAATGAAAAGGAAGGACAAGAAATATATGAAGAAATGAGAAAATGTATTATGTTACATCAAGAGTTGATTTGGTACAGCAATAAAATGAAATATATTTTTAATTACACGACGCTTTGTCAACTATTGGTATCCAGCATCATGCTTTGCGTTGCTGGTTTTCAAGTGTTTTTGGTAAGCATATTTACGATTCTTAGGATATTATTATACCGACGCGCTTTGGTCTAACGTTTTTGGATTTAGTGCGAATCAAAGTTACAAGATCGAGTCAAAAAGTAACGACAGTAGGATGTGGCCCGTTATGACGCGTCAAAATAAACTTCCACCATCTAGTCTCCAACACTACTGGCGCCATTTTTTTTGCTTCTCCACTTTGGCTTCTTCCACCTTTTCTGTCTAGGTCCTTTAACCAGTGTTCTCAGTTTTGATTCTCTTACAGCACGCTGCAGCAAGTNAAGGGAATACGCACACAGGCGAGCAGCCGTGTACGTGTGCGCTCGACGCTTCGGCCGTCTTTGGGCGGTAGAAGAGAACAGAGATATGTCACTTTTTTTTGACATAGCTATAGCGTACGCGGCTAGCGCAAGCGGCTCAGCCTCGCGCTACCAGCTGTTTATCGTTCTTCGGCGTTTGTCCTTGTTCTTGTACATATTACTTACAGAAACATTTCGATTAAATAAAAAATAGTAACACCATACAAGAATAATTAGAAAAATCAAATATATGAGNAGCATAAATAAAAAATAAAGAATATAAATCCACTCTTGGCCAATATGTACGTCTTTGTGTTTTAAACAAAAAAAGAAAACTATACTTAATTATAAATTTAGCAAAATTATTGTTAATATAAAATATATAGAAGTAAAAATATATTTTATATATGTACGTCTTTGTGTTTTAAACAAAAAAAAAACTATACTTAATTATAAATTTAGCAAACTTATTGTTAATATAAAATATATAGAGGTAAAAATATATTTTAATGTTTTTTGTTAGGTAAAAAGTATTCTGGTAGTATCGTTTTTACTTTGTTACTCGCAATTACATATAATATGAATAAAAAAAAGTATTCTTGCAATAAGAATTTTATCGTATTTACGTTTTAGAAATGAACTACGTACACATTGTTGCTTAATGGAAACCGCAAAAAGGTGGTGGTTTCTTCCGTCAAAACCAATATAAAACATTTGGTTTGTTCAATATTTTAATAAATGTTTATATATACGTTTTTAGCATAACAAATACATACTAACAAATTTATAAGAAGATTCTTTGGGCTCTGAGTCTTTAAACTAAGAAATAAAATAAAATTCGGTTATAAGAGCCGTTTTGCAGGATGTTGTGCAGAAATATGCTTATACGAGGTGTGATCAAAAAGTAAGGTAACTTTTTGAATTTCGCGCGCTCTGTACACTCTAATTTCAAAATTTTTTTGTTGTTGTGTTGGTACACTCGTCACGATCATATGTTCACAGTTTTGACTATATAGCATGTGTTGTTTTTATGTGAGAAGCATAAAGGTTAGACTCGTGTTTGCGTGCTCGGCGATTTTTTGCTGTTGAAAATAATGGAGCAGAGAGTTTGTCTTAATTTTTGTGTAAAAAATAGTATTAAGTGTTCAAAAACTCTTGAAATGTTGACAGTGGCGTACGGTGAGTCAACTTTGAGCAAAAAAAATGTTTATAAATGGTATAAGTTATTCCAAGCGGGCCGAGAAAATGGTAACGATGAACCTCGCTCTGGACGTCCCAGCACGTCAAAAATCGACGAAAGTGTTCAGAAAGTGAAAGAAATTGTGTTGAAAAATCGTCAAATCACGATTAGAGAAGTAGCTGATGATCTTAACATATCGTTTGGCTCATGCCAATCAATTTTAACGGATGTTTTGGGTATGACACGTGTGTCAGCGAAATTCGTTCCAAAAC
>NW_018022721.1:0-1198 GCF_002006095.1 Pseudomyrmex gracilis | reverse complement strand
CAGGAGGCAGTATTTAAATAAAGGCAGAGAAACTTGTTCGTGGTAATAATATATAAAGAGTAATTTAATAACAATATAACAGGTACAAATTTTGTCGCTTGTCGACCAGAGTGAAGTGCGGCAATAGAATTTCGCGGTTCCGCTCGCACGGAATGACACAATCATAAAAATACCCGAAATACAAGGTCGTATTAATCTCGGCAATATGAGCAGCTGATCTTGGCAAGAATAGGAAAAATAATCTTCGAATTATAAGGTCAATAATTNCGGTGACACGAAAGAATAATTTTTCCGCATCAATATTTGTCGGTAACTGCGCGAGGATGACCGCAAGAAGTTATCTCCGCCGTGGAATGCGCTGTCGCATGCAACTTAAGATAAGGTGTACGGTGGTCGCGTGGTCTTTGTCTCGCGCGTCGAACAATAGGCGCAAGACGATGTTGCGGTACGTCGGCACAATTCGAGCCGTTAACTCGGGCGTTAGCAAAATTATTATTACGTTAAATTCGCTATTAGTGACCTGAGCGCATTCCGACGGTAAGGATTAGCGAAATCGACACGAAAATTTAGACTCCGAAAACATGCAAAAACAGACAATAACATACGTACGAATGACGAGCTAATACGCCCGGATTGTTGCGATCATGGCACGCCGAGAGAGAGCAGCAAAACTTAGTAATCGCGGTAATGAAAAAAATTCCGTATTTACACAATCGATACGCGACGTAATAATCTTTCTTCGTATAAATGCCTCACGGGATCGAGCTGACGTAGATCGTACAGAATCGATCCGTGACGGCAAATCATTCGGTAGATGCGCGAGAGAGAGAAAGCGATCAGTCACTTACGTTCGGCGATTCCTCTGCTTTTACCCGCGCCTCCGGCCTTAATACGGCAGCCTCCTCCTTGGTCCGTTCCAAAAACTTTACACCCAGGTCCCCTTGGATCTCTGTCGGCACTTAGGCTACAGGGCACGGCACTTTGGAGAGGCGACGCACTCGCGTGAACCACGGCTCGCAGAACAATGATCTCGGCTTCCGCGGCAATTGCTCTTCTCGCCGTGCGCGGTTCTTCGCGCTATGTAATGAGCCAATCAGGATTAGTTATTCGCGGCGCTGTGATTGACAGCGGCCGCAGGTATCTCGGCNGCGCGTCAGCTCGGGCCCTTTTCCAGCCGTCTCCGGCCCGCCTTGTCAAA
>NW_018022720.1:1665-18895 GCF_002006095.1 Pseudomyrmex gracilis | reverse complement strand
TATTATTATTATTATTATTATTATTATTTATGGCAAATTCTATTTAAATTATATTAAATTTGTTTGTACAAGTAATTGTGTTTCACATTTACATTTTTTACCTTACTTACTTTTTCGAACTATATTTGAATTTCCCGCTTTTTGGCCCAAAGGCGGTGCCTATTTCTTATCTATGTTATTTACGCTGCTTATACATTGCTTAAATGGGAAAAGTGGGGGGAACTAGCAGTCCATACTTATATAGTCAAAGTTGAAACCGTCGTAAAAAATTACAATAGGATGGCCGCTCTCAGGTTTCTCTCTGATCGTAGAAAGATTTATTGACATAAAACGCAGACACGAGTAGCAAATTTCATGAAATTGACCAATCACATTAGTCAAATGAGCCAATTCCGTGAGACCATCGAATTATGAATCTGCGTCTACATCTAAATGTAGATAGGCCTTAAACTAGCTAACTTCGCGCATGCGCGTTATTGCTGGCTTCACAAAGTCGGGAGAGTTGCGCTACTGTATATATTGTATCACAGCCTTGAGTCTTCTTGAGTCCTTGAGTCGGCCATTTCATTTCTGTTGTAGTTGCAGGTAGTTTCGGCAGAAAGCTGTTGCAACAGAAGTAAGTATATAACGCATATGCATATTTAAAACGCGTTATATTCATTCCAACTTCTTTCATGCATGTCTTAAGTAGTTTGATTAATCACAAAAATCACTCTATAGTCTTTTGAATAAATACTAAAATTTCAAATGTTCTTATATGGTTTATATTACTGTTTGAGTGGCAAACACGTGGTCGGAACTTTTTTCTAAAAAGTAACATCACACTTAAAATAAGATGTAAATTTGCACATGATGATTCTGTAGGATTTCTGACACCTCTTGTCTGAATATTTTTGTAGATATGTAACTACAAACTGAGATGTTTCTTTGAAATTTGCAAAAGTTCAGTTTTTAACAATATTTTTCTATAATATAGTGTTCTTTTTACAGAAAACTTTGTTGTCTGATAAAAATGTGTGCATTGAGTGAAGCTCGATTATATATTAAGTCTCAAGATCGAAGATTTCTTGAAGTATCTATAAATATTTGAGTATGTAACCTAACCTAACCTAGGCTTGGTTTACATCTATTTATCATGCACATATATTTGTTCGCTAATGCCATGTTTGGTGAGTAATTAATATAGCTATATATATGTATGTACTGCTAAAATTTAATAAAATACTGCTTAAAATAAATATTTAAAAAGATAAATAGGAAGTAACATTTGTTGAAAAAATAAAAGAAAGTAATGAAAATTATTTGTGGTAAATAAAGACGCCTTAAAATTGGGCAAAAAATGACTGAATTTGTTTTAGAACATTTTTAATCTTTAAGGCAAGATTAAAAGCCTGGATTAATCTCCGGTAAGGATTATTTTCTTCCTTTTCGGTTTCAACCCAGGCTACAGATTTATACACATTTATACAGCAGAATTTTATACATTTCTATGTCACATTACTGTACACTCAGATCATTGATCATGCATGTTTAGAACGAATTTAATCTTACGCCATATTACACTATGAGTCGCGGTGAGATACAGTTGATAATTCATTACTGATCAATGATTAAGTTTGCTGCTTCAGTCAATCTGCAACCGCAAATGAGCTTGTAGTACAAATTTTACATTTTTATACATATCGAGCACAAAGCATGATCAAGACTCAAGACACAAAGCTCTTCAAAGAGTAGGAAAAAATAGAAAAAAGTTCAGTTGTGCAAGTTACTTGGTTTCAACAGTTATGTCATGCAAAGCTCTGTTAAAAAATCAATGTTTTTATTTATATTTGTTATTTTGACTAAAAAAATTAATTAAAAAGCTGAGATAGAAATTCTTTAGACAGAGTATTAACATTCATGTTTTACAGGTTAAGATAATAAATTCTGCTAAAGCATAAGAACAATGACATCTGAGTGATACTGATTGAATACATTTGTAAACTCTGAAACAGTCAATTGGTATTTGACTGTTAATAATCAAATATTAATGCTTGTTGAATCATCAAAAGAGAAAAGGAAAAAAAGCAAGGTAATCTTTTTTAATTTTTTGGTAGAACAACACTTTTAATAGCACTGAAGTCAATAGCTTCAGTGCTATTGTAAAAAAATTAAATGTTTAATAGAGATTTTCAAATTAACATTGAATTTCAAAAAAGAGCTAAAAAAATATTTATATTTATTACTACTATTTATAATTATTTCTAGCAATTTCGGAAGAGATTAAAAATCAGAGGTAAAACTCAAATCTGGATGCTATAGATTTACTGGTTCACCATTAGAAAAAATTACTTATTAAAATAAATCTACAGAACTAGTAAAACTATAATATTGTATTACTAACTTTAATATAAAGCCAACATTTATGTATAATCAATAAATATCAACTGTAATTACAACTCGTAATTATATCAATTGTTCCTTTATCTTTTAAAATATTGCTTTTTCTTTAAAACTACATCATCCTTAGCTAAGTAAAAATTCAAAACTACTAAGTAAGATAAGTTTGAGTAAGTTTCTGATACATATATTATAATAAGGTTTTTAGAAAATTAAAATTTATATTTTAAAGTACAAAAGAGTTTCGATGTAACGAACAACAGACATTGTACAAAGGTTTACAAAAATACGCATGTTTCAAATCTTCGGATCTGACGGTCGCAGTTTTACAAGAGGCTCACTTAGTTCCCACAGTTTCTTACCTTTGGAAGAATCCTTTACAGCGTTCGATAATCGATGTTCCTAAAACAAATATTGACATATTTTCCTAACACCAGCTTGTTTTAAGAATTATATAAAAAAGAATCAAGGTAAGAATTAATGCGAAAAAAACTTTAAAAAAACAATGAGTTCCAGAAAAAAAGATAAGTTCTCACAGCACAGTCCATAAAATATTTGCCCGTGACGCCATTAACTTCGTCAGAAACGACAAGGTAAATTGTCGTCTGCGCAGCTTGCTGGGGTGTCTTAAAGAAAGCTCTGATTATAATGTTCAAGAACCAGGATAATGGAGCAGGTACATTTCGCCAGATTCCGCTGTTTATCATTCCGGGATGTAGGCAGTTCGCCGTCACTCCTGTGCCGACCAATCGTCGCGCCAGTTCTAGTGTGAAGACTATGTCTGCGTACTTCGACACGTAATACAGATACGCCGGCAATGTTGTCGTGGGATTAATGTTATTGAAATTTAAACGTGCTATTCGATACAGCTCTGATGCAACTACTACTATACGACTTGGCTTTGATCGTTTCAATAAATCTATAAACAATACATACAAATAAACTTATTCGTTCTTGGAAAAAAGAGAAAAAAATAAATAATTCGTTCAATTCGTAAGATTTTTTTTAAACTAAATAAGTTTGTCTATCTGTTAGTTACATATATACGTTAGTTATATATACGTTATTATACGTTATTATACGTTATTATACGTTATTATACGTTAGTTATATATACGTAGACAATTGACGTATCCGAAAGGACGCTTAGATAGCGGCGAACGATTTAATCTTACCGATTAAAAGATGTGTTAACAAAAAAGGTCCGAAGTAATTAGTAGCCATAGTCATTTCCAATCCATCTTCCGTGATCTTCTTTCTGAAAGTCTCCGCAGTTCCAGCATTGTGAACCAACACGTCCAATCTTCTCTCTTCTTGATTTATTTGCTGTGCAAATTCTCTAATCGATTGCAATGATGCCAGATCCAATTTGCGGACTACGATATTAGTGTTATTCGATTCCTTCACAAACTCGTCTGAGCATGAAAATCAAAAATATATTATTTTCATCCAAGAAAAATACTTTATATACAAATATGTCATAAAATGTGTAGAACAATTGTTTTGTATCGAACGTTTTCAACATTTATATAAATATTTAAGATTGTCAATCAAATAACATACTTTGTTTCAAGAATCAGTATGGCAAAAAAACTATATTATACTTTATGTTAAAAACTTTATATTAGATGACTTCACGTAAATATATTATGTATGTAAATATATGTATATGAGATGTGTAAATTTTTCTCTTTCCGGGGGCAATTTCTGTTTTATAATTATTATAATACATATTAAATGTCATACAACAATGTCACATAAAAAACCAATTACGATGCATTAAAAACAGAATTATTTCAATATTTTCTAAATTTTGTATGACAAGTTTGTGTTTATGTTACAAAGATTTAAGGGCCTTCTACAATAAGATATTAATAATAAATCAGAAGTCAGAAGCAAGAAATTAACTAATCACAATCGATTATTTTTCTGTGATTTGACTGTGATTGGTCAATTTCTTGTTTCTGACTTCTGATTTATTACTAATATCTTATTGTGGAAGGCCCTTTATTGTTGAGTAATATGTAAATTTCATCGTATCTAAACTGCGATTTATTAAATTGTGAGCAAGTGTTTTTCTCTATTATGTAAGTGTATGATTCATCTAACATGTGCCGTGTATAATAGTATAAGTAATAAATAATAGTATATGTCCTTGAATATAGAAAAAGTATAAATGAGAGATGAGAAAGCGAAATATAACTTATTTGTACACATTATCCAGATAGCCAACTGAGTGCAAGTTGCTGGCAACTTGCCACAAATATTGCTCATAAGTTTTCAGCAATGTAACAAAAGGGTGTATCTTCTTTTCAGTACGTTCTTGCCAGCGACAGTTTTCAAAATATAATAACAGCAAGTTCCCAACAACTCATCGGCAATAAACTTATATTATTTTTCTCACCTTATGAATAAAAATCATTGCTCACATATTGCTGACTCACTTGTCATAAACATTGGCTACAACAATTGATTGACAATAAAATTCAGCATATTGATACTGAATTGACAAAAACATTTTTGTTGCATTAAATAAAAACAACACAACAGCAATTGGCAAGTAACTTAATCTATACAATGATTTGCTTTATATTGAGTTTTCATATTTGGCTATCTGAGTAATAATATATTTGATGGAGACGCGCTAACTACACACACACAAGTGTATATATTTAATAATCATGTTAGTGCATTACAAGACCTTTTAGTTGATTAGCAGATTCTACATTTCTGCATGCCATAATGACTCTCGCGCCTCTCTTGGCAAGGTCTCTTGCAGTCTCTTTACCGATACCGGAAGTGCATCCGGTGATTATCACCGTTTTTCCTTCCATTCGATCCTTGCTCTTGCAAATGCCCAAGGTGTGAGAAATGTAAAGACGTAGGCTCACCACGAGCAAAACCAAACTACCGAACAAAATAGCAGCAACGAAGTAAAGCACCGTAGTGGAGAAGATGCTATCTAGTATCATATTATCTGAACAGAATTACAGAAAACATTGATGTTAAAATATTCAAAACACTTTAACATTTTGCTTCATTCAAATGACACAAGATATTTTTACAAAATCACATGTTTGCACAATTGTAGAGCCTGTAACAGAGCTGGTGTGAAAACATGCATATAAATTTCTATTATATTTATTCTTCTATACATAAACAAAAAATGTATATAATAAAACTCGTTCATGTGTCTCTCGATATTATAGTTCTTGTTTAACGCATTAATAAATGCTGAATATGTTGAATTATTAAATCTACAGTGTGTTAAATAGTATGATCTATTGATCATACTATATGGCAGAACGGTATATATAGGTATTTATAGCAACAAAGTCTATAGTCTAAGTTAAAGATCACTTTTTATTATCGGTTGCAAGAAAAAGCATTAAAAAATTCAGTAAACTCTTCGTTTCAAGAAGACGAATCTTTGGAGAGTATGATATTCAGATTTTCTGCAACGAGAGTCGTTGACCATGCATTCCTTTTAAAAAGATACTTTCTATTCATAGTATGCTTTATCAAGTTTACCTTGACGTTACATATGTACAGAAACAAATGATGTTCTTTGAAGAAACGTGATGTTCTTTTTTCAACAATGTTTTGTGAAGGTAATAAATTGTCTCATTTCAAAGAAAGAGCGATGTATTGTGTGTGTTAGTAATATTTTCTATGATCTAATTATTCTGATGCATATTGTTTTTCTAAGAAATATTAATAACAATTATAAATGAGAAATTATGAAAAAAAAAATTTATACATATATTTTATTAAAAAATTATAATTTTATTATATTAATTCAATAGAGAAAGAGACGGCAAAGTATTTAAATACAAGTTAAAACTTAGCTCATTGAATATTCTTAGTGACAATGATTTATCTGATAATCATACGGAATGCAGACTTTCTAAGCAATTTTTTATTTTCTGTAAAATTTTTGCATTTTCTGTTTAAATTTGATAGTCATGGATATGAAGAATTTCTTATCGACTTTTACTTATAGCACTTTTACCGAAGAAAACTTATAAATAAATGTGTGTGTGTGTAATATTAAAACAAAAGGTTTTTATTATTTTTTGCTTCGACGAATAAAAATGATTTTACTTCATGTATGTATGTCACTAATATGTTACTAAATTTTTAATAAGATAAATTTTAGAAAATTTGCTATAATTCGAAGTATAATAACCGATAATTAAAAAAGAATTCCTTATACCGATATTTATATTTATTAACTAATTAAATTCAATTGTGTCTATATAAAACAGGACAATAGTTTTTTAATTAAATTTAATTTGAATTTCCATATGTATTAATTTACACGTTTATGGGAAAAAAATATATATGTATATATAATTACACGTATCGACCTTATTATAATACCTAGTTTGTAAAATAGTGCACTTACTTTCATGAAACGACAAAGTCTTCGTACATTTTCTCGAGAGAGTTTCACCGTTACGTTGCTGGTACAATATTGGAAGCGTGAAGCTTCCTTTTGTGTTGACTTGTGCCCGCGAGTGACTGGACAGTACTGGTCAATATCCCCCACCTTTTAGTCAGGAATGATGATGACCTTGATGAGTTGTACAGATGTGCTCTTTGATGTTTAAATGTACATTTTTTTATGCAGTACAAATTCGAGACAGTACAATGTCTCGAACGTATATGTCTTCTTGGGAAGGACACGTTTTTTACGTTTTGAATACTATGAATTGGCACTTGTCAAGGCACATGTTAATTATACGTGTCTCTTGATATATTATATATTTGTATTGTTTTGGTTAACACTTTTAATTCTAAAATATACTAAGAAGCAGAACTTCAAGTATATATAATTTAATAAAAAAAAGAAAAAATATATATATAAAAATATCCAATCTCGCCTTCAGTATACGCGTTTGGTGAAAATTTTTCTCGCTTATAAAAAAATTTAACTTTAACTAACTAAAATAATAAAAAATCAGAACAAAACAATTTAATACGACACAAAATCGTGCAGTACGGTACACATAAATCTGTTGAATTTAAAAATTATTGATATTTCGATTAATCGGAAAATTGGTTGTTTGCGCGTTTGTTTTTTATATATGCTTTAATTAAAGCTTAAGAAAGCTGCTAATTGTATGAATCAATTACTGATACAACACTGATTTCTCAGTGTGTTTGTTTTATATAAAAAATATGCAATAGTTTGGATTTTACTTTTTTCGATTTTATTTTTTTAATCCATTTTGATTTTGTGCGAATTATGCGATTTGTGTAACTGCGATTTCGCTGAGTAGTCTGTTTCAATGGCATTCTGCAAGATTTGCATTGTTAGGATAGAAACGCGCAAATTTTTGAGCTTCATACTGCTTTCCAAATAAGCAATTTTATCGTTCAAAATGCATATTGTTTTTTCTTTTTTGCGCAATTCTTGTTTTAGTTCATATAGAGTGTACATGATATAGTTTCTTTATTTGTATCTTCAATTTGTTTCTTTGCGAGAACGTTCACGGGACTAGCGTTGCCTTTAAATATACATTCGTACATTTTATTATAGTCAGTTAATTACATTATTCAAACAATATCATACATCTGGCTTTTCCGAAACGGGGAAATTTGCAGTAACTAAAAAGACATTCCAGAAAAAAAAGCGATCCAACTAAAAACAATGAAAATTCCCGCTTTGAATCGTGCTCGTCTCGACAGTTTGAATTTGCAAATTGATTTATCAATCAAGATATCAACTGTGACATCTGAAATTTCTGTAGACTCGACTTGTTCCGATTTGTTATCATTGTGACATTTCCAATCTCCGATGATATTGGCTGATGAAATAGTCTCGATTTTATCTTCTGTGGGATAAAAGTTTGAAAATTTCATGCAAATCACTTATTTCGACGTTTAATAAGATTGTTGACTTCCAATTTTGCTGCTAGGACTGAAAATATAATGTAAATGTAATGTAAGCTATAGATTTGTAGTACTGGTAGTAAATCTCGTGGAAAATATAAAAATTGACAAAACCTAATATATCACAAATGAAAAAAGTTACGTGACGTCAGAACGTCGATTTGAGTTTTGACTCGTGCACCTCGTCGCTTTGCGTCTCTTGAAATTTTCGTTTTCAATTCTGGCAAAAACTTCTCAATCGCATCTCGAGACGCGTTCGCCAGAAAATGGATCGTGTTCTTGTTCAATTTCATGTTAATCTTCGCGAGTACTTTTCAATTCGGCGTGTTCCAATTTTCTTTTTTCATGCTTAAATTACTCGTCGGCACGTTACTCTAATTATGAAGCTCCACAAATCGCGGATAGTAGTTTCACAACTTCTGCTATGAACTATATAGTGCATGCAGTAGCTCATTTCCCCGTGTAAATTGAAATAGAAAACAAATTTTTACAAGATTAATAATTACCAGCGTCTGAGAAATCTCGCGTCAGATTCTTTGTAGGTTTCGAAATAGGAAGGAGATTCGATTTACGTGAGTAGATCTTTATCTCTCGCTATCTGCACTGTATCACCGATCATTTTTCGTGTTTTTTATCGTCAATTTAAAATTACCGATATTACCGAGTGTTACACGGACAATTTGTGAAAGAAAAATGTTGAAGCGTTATTCAGCTTGTCTTAACAACGAATTATTCGCAAAAACCTGAAAAATAATCAAGAACAAAATCCTTTTATTACAGATTTTTATTCTGAAAATGTCGATATTCGATAGCACGCAATAGCGAGAACAAAAAGTGGAGCTAATAAACATCTCAGTATATAAACTATCAATATATACAATTCTAGAATGATAGAACTTCTGTTTTTATTTCTAATATAAATAAATAATGTAAACAGGATAGGAAAAACTTTTAATACTAACAGGAGTGGAAAGTTTAAGCAATAGAGATCCTATTGTATTAAAAAACACGATATACGATTTCTCGTAATCTATTTTGTCATACATCATGTACATTGTGTGTACATATTTATATAAAAAAACGTACGCAAAAGATTGTACGTTTTTTTCTTTTTATTGCGATGTTGCAGCATTTGGAGCTGAGCTGGCGGCCTGCGCCTGATCTTCGCGCAGTCGATCCTTCTTAAGCTGTCCCATGAAAGAAGCTTTGTCAGCGGCGGTCTGGAAGCGACCGTGTCCAAATTTGGAGCTGGTATCGATGAACTTGAGATTGATTTTTTCCAACGCAGATCTCTTTGTGTGCACCAATAGAGACTGCAAAGATACGTTTTACAAGTTACGTAGAAATTCACTTGATCCGGATAAACCAGTAATAATGCCTGTATATTCAGTCCTATCATTTGACTATCACGGTGATCATATTAATTAATAGGCTCTTTATAATTTCATCATATAACCACACATATAAGAAAATTGTATTATTTATACTTTGATATTTTGTCCTTACTTTTCTGAGTGTGATCACGCGCTTCTTCGGACCCATGCAACAACCTTTGATCATGATAAAGTCATTGTTCACCTCACCGTAGTGCGGGAAACCTCCCATGGGCGTGATAGTCTTCTCGGTAAGATCATACTCCGTTGAGGCGTTATTTTTTACCATCTGTATATACAAGAGTAAAGGAATATGTAATAAATATCACCTTAGATTAAATCAATTTTATTTTATATCTGACTTTGTGACTTGATTTGAAGACCTGAAGCTTATAATTGATATTTCTTCAAGCACTATGAACAAGTATCTTTGTTATGCCTCCTTTCAAAGTGACACGCAAAAAGAATTCCACCTTCTTATGTGTTTAGAAACTTGAAAAGAGGAGATGGTATATAAATTTTCAAAGTTAACATAACAGTTACCTTGCCGTCCTTAGTGTGGATGCCCTGTCCGATTCTGTAGATCTTTTTGTTCATCTCCGTGCGATGATGATATCCCTTTTGACCGGCTCGCGCAACGGTGAAAGACACACGGCTAGGATGCCATGCGCCAATACAAGCGACCTTTCTCAAACCCTTGTGAGTCTTACGCGGCAATTTTTTGGTGTGCCATCTAGACGTGACACCTGTAAAAAGAAGAAAAAAATTATTGGTTTTTTGCTTTTTTTTTTACAAGTTATGTGCACAAGCAGAAGATAAATATGATTAATTAGTTAATCTCTTTTGTTGAGGACTTTCAGTAGGAAGGCAGCATGTTTATATCGTCAAAATAATCAGATAAATGCACGTCATGCTTTTTTTCATCATACAGTCCTAAACAATTTTTTGAAAATGCATGCTTTTCTGGGTGCATGATACTTTATGGTGGAGAAGAGGGTGGCTGCAAAAGCGCGGCAATTTTGCGATAATAAAGTTGAAAGACAAGGAGTCAAACAGGAGCACACCCAAGCATGTATGTATATGTGTAAAAGAAGAACATACCTTTGTAACCCTTGCCCTTAGTGACACCAATTACGTCTATCATTTCGTCAGGAGCAAAAACGTTGCTGACAGGCACAGGCTTCTCCAGATGTTCTCGTGCCCAATTCACCTTGTCTTCAATGGTGCCACCATTCAATTGAATCTCCATAATATGAGCCTTTTTCTGACGTTGTCTCAGCAACTTCATCTAACGGATAAAAATAAAAAAATGATGCAAAACGAGTTTTTCCATAGTACAAACACATTTGACACTTCTATTGCCGTATTATTTTCTTACTTGAGTATGAGCAATGATGCGAACAACGCTGCAATATTTCTTGATCTTCTTAAGATCTGCTTCAATGGATTTGCGGCCGAGATCGTCTTGCCACTTCTTCGACGCTTTAGTGAACGCCTTTTTTTTGCTCTTGAACCTATCATAAAATTATTTGCATTGCCTGCCTATGTTCGTGCATCAATATAAGCCATTCCTGAAACGTGTCAGTCTCATCCGAACAAGAGAGGAAACTAGACACATTTTTTGGACTAACCAGCTTAAAACTTAGTTTTAACGGTCGTATCCAAATGATCGCTCTCATCATACGAGCGGAGAGCTGATATATTTTTAATAATTAATACCATTTTCGTATGTAATAAACTAATAAAATTTTTAAAAGAGGAGCTGTACCAGGTATGGTTTGTCTCAATGGTCACTGCCCAATGGGCTCCAAAGAGTCTATGGAATATACCTTGTTTCTACGCCAAAAAATAGCACAGAGTTTTTCTTCGACATGGCAGATTAAGAACATACTGCATTGAAAGCAGCTCTCGCACTGCAACCCAAATGGTTCAATGCATTTCTGCATCGATCGGCATTTGGATTAACATGTCGCATGATCTTGAAGTGTTTTTAATATCAAAACGAATATATAAACAATAAAGTGCTCGTGTCTGAATTGATTTATTAAATTTGTAATTTCAAGTGTGAACAGTAAGAGTAAATATTTAGTACTAACCAATTCTTGTAGAAACGTCTGCGACAATCTTCAGATAAGTGTTCTGCCCAAACAGTAGCAAGTGCTCGCAATCCATGTGGTGTTTCTATATATCCAACAAGACCGACTACAATCATTGGTGGAGTTTCAAGGATAGTAACAGCTTCTACGATCTCCTTTTTATTCACCTCTATAAGTATAAGAATAATTTACTTTCAATTAAGAATAATTTAGAGAAAAATAGAGTAATAATAATAAATTTATTCTCCAAATAAAAATAAAGTTAATTTTGAAAAACAAAAAAAACCTGTACTAGATATGGTTTGTCTCAATGGTCATTGTCCAATGGACTCCAAAGAATTTATGGAATATACCTAGTTCTCATATCAAGAATGATACGATGTTACTTTTTGATGCGGCAGTATTGAGAATATACTATATCTTTTAAAAATAGCTCTCGCACTGCAATCCAGATGGATCAATACATTTCTGCATCAATCAACACCCAGATATCACATCAAAGAGAATTAATTTTTTTATAACAGATTTTTTATTACAATTAACTTGAGCCCAAAAATAATAAGAGAAAACATACTATTATTTTTTTTCAAAAGCTTATTTATTACAAAGAACAGAAAAATACACTATACTTACTTGAACCTGGACGATCCGCTTCTCTCACAACATGAGTCATACCAGCTTTATAGCCAATAAAAGCTGTTAAGTGTACAGGTTTGCTAGGATCATCTTTTGGAAAAGCCTTTACCTTTCCGCGATGTCTTTGCGATCTTTTCTTGGGATAGAATCCCATCGACCCATGTCGAGGAGCACTGAACTTCCTGTGTGACTTTTAACATAAACATAAAAAGAAAATATAAAACACATGATACAAATATACAGCAATTGTGTTTTTTCAATAAAATAATTCAGACCGCCCTAGAATACTGTCATCAAGAATGTTCTGACAATGTCTAACCATAGAAAATTGGATCATCATGATATTTATAAAAGTTTTGATGTGAAACTTTGCTTTGTGCGAAAAATATAATTCTACAATGCATGTTCGCAACCAAAACTGCGTTCGGGAGCGCGCTATTAGTGCTGTTGCATCATTCTATCTTTATTGCTCATTAGATGTAAAACAAAGATAGAATGACGCAATAGCGCTGATAGCGTGCTGCCCAAACGCAGCCCACAATAAATCTAACCTCACAATTCTCAATTTGCATTCGATTTCTTCATTTTTGAAAGTTGAGATGTTTTTAATCTTTTTATACTAGATTTGTACAACCATTCCAATAAAACCGCCCAATTAAGCAGTTCTTAAGAACAAGATATGACGTGGCGTCAAGATCTTACCGGATATGTACGAAACTATACATGACCTCGTCGTTAACTACATAAAATAAAAATAACTTCGGTGATTGTAACTTCATCTTTTTAATAATTCTTTTCACAAAAAAAACAAATTTAAAATTATAATAATTAATATTGACTTCAGACTGATGGCAAAGAATATCATAGAGAACCATGTGGATGCGAAAATCTTCACGCATTGTATAATTACAAAAAGTATAAATTTCCATATTTAAAAAACTTCGCTATAATAAATGTTTAAATATTGAAAACATATTTAAGAGAATAATTATCTATTTTACCAAGAAATGATGTTGAAGAATATTACAGATTATATTGGATTACATTTGATACTAAAATACTAAGATACCTACTTACCATGACACTCTTGCGATGTTACGACCGAAATGGAGGACGAGACGCAAGGGAACGTCTATTTATACCATTCTAAGGTTGATTTCCATGAAGAATTGACTTAAGCCGTATTCATAATATCAGAGAAGCGGCTACCAGAGAGAAGACTGAAGCTGCGTTCGGGGAGCACGCTATCGACGCTATTGCGTCGTTCTATCCTTGTTTTATATCCAATGAGCAATAAAGACAGAATGATGCAACAGTGCCGATAGTGCGCTCCCCGAACGCAGCCTGGGGCGATGTCCCATTGAGCGGAAATATATAGCGGAACGGAATGTGCGGAACCAACTCGACCAATCATAGCCATTCCGTTTTCTTTCCTTCGCTTTTTCTGTGGTTACGATTGGTCGAGCTGGTTCCACACATTCCGTTCCGCTATAAATTTCCGTTCAATAGGACCGTTCAAAGCCCTCAGGGCGATGTCCCATTGAACGGAAATCTATAGCGGAACGAAATGTGCGAAACCAGCTCGACCAATCGTAACCATAGAAAAAGCGAAGGAAAGAAAACGGAATGGCTATGATTGGTCGAGTTGGTTCCGCACATTCCGTTCCGCTATAGATTTCCGCTTAATGAAACATCGCCCTCAGGTCTCGAATCTCCATATATGTAATACTCCTATATTGCTAGTACGGTGCCGACCTGAAGCTCACCGTTACGGTGCAGACAATATAGTAGCCTCTCTCTCCAGCTGCTTTGTGCGCATGCGGTGAACATTCAAGCACGTTTGGGCATTTCTCTTTCTCGCGTTCTTTCCAATGCTTTGTCTCGCTCGCACTCACTTGGTAGATGCGCCTGCGCATAATGACACTCGACCATCTATGCCCATATTTGGACTTTGTGCGTCTCCCTTTCTCGTGCCTCTCATTGCGAAGATACGCGACTAGCAATATAGGAGTATTACATATATGGTAATCACTTGGTTTTCTGTATGTGACATGTACTAAGCCTACTAGGAGCGATTCCTGGGGCGTCTTTTTTACCTTAATAGAAAAAAAAAAAAAAAAGTACCGCCAGTACTGCCAGTAAAAAACGAACGCAGCCATATGTTCTAAGATATATACCTAATTTAAATTTCACAATTGTAGTACACATAAATAATTATAGGAAAACCAAAACTAAAACTTAAGCAGAGAAACAACATAGAAGAGAGATTTTAGAGAAAAACAGATGCAACCTGAGCACTATTTTTACCATGAACTTTGATACAAGCTACAGATTAACATGTGCAATTTGTGAAGGAAACCTAGAAAGAGTAAGGGAGCTAATTACTTCTTTTGGACTCCCTTATACACAAGCATGGGCAGAAGGATATGGTTTCCTTTGTGAAGCTATTAGGAATAAGCAAACACAAGTTATTAAACTACTTTTAACAAACGGTTCTGAAGTTAACAGCAACACTGCTGAATATACTGATACTCCACTTCATTTTGCTGTTATAAATGGTGACATAGAAATTGTTAAGATGCTTCTAGACAGATATGCTGACGTTAATGCTACATCTTATTATGGCACAACTCCCTTTCACTATGCAATTGAACATGAGAAAATGGAAATTGCTGAATTACTTTTCAATCATGGAGCTAATGTTAATGCCAGAAGCCATTACGGTATAACTTTTTTTTATATTGCAGCTGAAAAAAGATATTTACAGACTGATGAACATCTTTTAAAACATGGAGTTTAATTGGATAGTGACTTCTACATATACCTCTTCCTTTTCAGGTGTTACACCACTGTATCTTGCTGTTCAAAGAGGACATGTAGATGGTGTTAAGATGCTTATGGACAAAGGTGCTGACATTAATGCTGAAACTCGGGATGGCACAACTCCTCTTCACGATGCGATTGAAAATAAGAATATAGAAATTGCTGAATTACTTTTAAATCATGGAGCTAACATTAACGCCAGTAACGATGACGGTATAACTTTTTTTTATATTGCAGCTGAGAAAGGATATTTACAGATTGATGAACATCTTTTAAAACTTGGAGTTTATATTAATTCTACATATATCTCTTCCTTTATACCAGGTAAGACACCACTGTGGTTTGCTGTTGAAAGCGGACATGTAGATGGTGTCAAGATGCTTATAAACAGAGGTGCCAACGTTAATGCTAAAACTCGGGATGGCACAACTCCGTTTCACTATGCGATTGAAAATAAGAAAATAGAAATTGCTGAAGTACTTTTAAATCATGGAGCTGACGTTAACGCCAGTAACGATGACGGTATAACTTTTTTTATATTGCAGCTGAGAAAGGATATTTACAGATTGATGAACATCTTTTAAAACATGGAGTTTTATTGGAGAGGTAATTCTACATATATCTCTTCTTTTTCAGGTGTTACACCATTATGTCTTGCTGTTAATAACAGACATGTAAAAGTTGTTACGATGCTGTTAGACAGAGGTGCTAACATTAATTCTTCATCATATAAGGTTTATCATGCCCTTTNTNGTGGCATCAATGGTTATGAACCAGTTGCTGAGATTCTTACACAGCATATAGTTAAGATGAAAACTGCAAATTTCTACGTAAGTGAACAATTATTGTCAGTGAGTAGCAAATATGAAATAAGATATTTACAGGATATATGTGAAACAGAAGTAGCAATCATGAAAAATGAGAAAATTAGTAATTCTAACATTTCATTGTATGATATCTTGATAAAAGATACAAATCCATTAGCAAAATATATGAGAAATAAAAATGTAGTGCAGGTTTTAAGATCAGAAGATTATAAAACAAAATATCCAATGTACGCTAGCATGATAAAAAGTAAGTTCAGAAAAGGTATGGAAAAGAAAGAGTTGCTCGAACAAGGCACTAAAATTTTCTCTTTTTTCTGTAATTTTCCTGAGCTACCACATGAGTGTATTGAACAAATATTTAGTTACCTCAGTAATAACGACGTAAGAAGTTTAATAGATACTTGTAAGTCTGTTAGTGTCAGTAATCTTAATACTGATATTACTGATGTAACACGTATCTCAAATACATCTAAAGTGCTATGTGTGTAAGTTAAAGAAGAACGAACTACTTTAAACGTGAAATAACAGCTATAAAAATTTAAAGATTATTACTTTATTTTATAAATACAGATTACTATCTTATTTTAAAATTAAAGGTTTATAAGAGAGTTTATCGTATTTTAGTTTTTTAAAAGTTGGTTTTTACGTTTATATTCTCTTGTATATGTTTTCTTATGATGAATCGGAGGAAAACTAGGCTGTTTTATATCTCTCACTTTTTTTCAAACTTTGTGTCAGATTTTATAACATTTTTACAACGAAAAATTTATACACATTAATCCGATGGATACTCTTTCATTGAACAGAGTGTAACACGTGTAATTGCTTTTATTAATTTAAAAAATAAAATTANATTGGAAAACTTTGAATCAATCTTTGTTTTTATCACAGATATATGTATGTATTTTTCTTATATATACTTTTTTAAATATATTAACGATAACATACCTACAGAAAAGAAAGAACTACGCTGTGTACAGTGTATAAACGATGCATAATCCAACTATGTTTTAAATTAAGTTATACAATGATTTATTCTATCTGTAATATTTCATCGATATCCGAAGCTAAACCCTGACGAAAATAAGAAGCTTTACAGAGCGTTGATAACCGTTTAATGAGAATTTTCTGAGAGTTTATACGCTTTCAAACTTTATAAGAATGCTTCTATAACTCCAAAAGTTTGGAACTCTTTTGG
>NW_018022720.1:0-1170 GCF_002006095.1 Pseudomyrmex gracilis | reverse complement strand
AGTGACACTTTTGCATACAAAAAATTTTNGTATAAATTTAAGAATTGAAGTCCAGATTAACAATTATTAAACACTTACAAACGCTTACAAGTTTATACACAAAGAGAGAACGGTTTCTTTAAATTTAATAATTCGATTTGTTTGACTCATATTTGTTGCATTCAAATAACATAATTTTATACCAAACAACAATTTTGTTGAATGATACTTTGTATTGTTACGTTATACTAAATCATAATATGAAGAAAATAATATAAGTGCTTGAAATAATTTATCTCAACGAAATAATGTTTCTCTCATTAGGTTTTTTCTTCATTAAATAAACCATTATTTAATGAAAAAATCAATTTTTAACATAAATGTAACAGACTATATTTGATTTAAATGTAGGATTATTTGAGACACAGTGTTAAAATTTGGTTGCGTTGTAAAAATGTACTTTAAATCATATTTAATAGTAATAAGAGAGATAAATATTTTTACTCATTGCAGGTACATTGCACTACAATATTTTTAATAAAATAATATTTTGAAGAAATAATAAATGAATAGTGTAAGATAGCGTCTGGATGGATGGATGTCTGTGTGGGTAGAAGTTGAAATTAGATTAGAAAATGGCTTTTATACTGAATAAATTATACTGATGTGTAAATAAATGAACTTACATTTGTCATTAACATCTACATTGTCGTTTGTAAATAAAACATTGTTATTATCCATATATATATTTTTGTTTATGAAACATTCATGTAAGGGTGCTGTGTCTAATATTGCATTATATGCATTGCAATGTTTGCATGTAAAACCATCTGCTTCAATAATTAGGTAATAAAATTATTATTTAATCATTAGTAAAATTGATATTTTTTAATTGCATGCTGAAATATAAATATATTGCAGAATTGTAGAAGATGAATATTTTAAGGACATCAAGTGACACGAGATCTATTAAAACACGAGAGAATAGTTATGTCAATACTTATTATTACATTTTTATAACAAATAANAAAATAATTTAAAAAATATGTATCACATACTTTCCATGATTAATACTGTTCCGAATATAATTTAAAAGCACAGCAGAAAACAGTCTACAAAAATAGCATTCCATAGAAAAATAAACGGAAAAAAGTTGGTATCCATGGAGTGACACAGTTGAACCAGAGAGAA
>NW_018022719.1:15515-19095 GCF_002006095.1 Pseudomyrmex gracilis | reverse complement strand
TGTATGAAAAGGTAAGAAGGATGACACAAAAATTATTTTATATAAATTTTGAAGCAGTTACGCGAGACTTTATTTTATAGGTTTGCGCTCAGAAATGTTCTTCTGTAAAATATATATTTATAGTTCTGACAAGAACCGTTTGTGACACTGTAAAATATTTTTGTGGCTCTGAAAAAAGCCGTTAAATGTAGTTCTGATGAACGCGAGAGATATTCTTGTTAAATAAATGTGTGGCTCTGAAAAGAACCGTTTTTAAGAGCTTTGACTTAATAGTCGGCCCAATAACCGTTTCGGTCGACGACTTGTTGCAGTCTAGTATTGACCGATGCATTTAGATTATAAAATAACTCTGGCTGTGTTCTTAAATTTTCCCATGCGTTTCTCGCGTGTGCAACTAGAGCTGCACGAGTTCTCTCATTGCCAGGATCCCACGAATTAACAAGCACTCCCCAGACATTTTCAATTAAATTGAGATCCGGAGATTTAGCTGGCCAATTAAGAACTTCGATCTCTGGGTGATCTGCGAACCATTCTTGTACGATATAAGCGGTGTGGACAGCACTGTTATCGTGAACTAGTCGAATTGTCGGCACGTCAGCCTCAGAATATATTTTTNGAACGCTGGGGAGCAATACGTTCTCCAAAATATCTACATATTCATTGGCATTCATATGTGCCGACACTTCTACTAATTCACCTGGACAATGCGCACTAATCCAACCCAACAAACAGAGCAATCCAAGATTTGTATGAGCGAGCGTTTCTGCCTTTCCAGGACTTAAGAGTGTAAGGACCGGCGTAGTCTAAACCAGAATAAAGAAAAACACAAGAAGGATTTACTCGAGAAGCAGGCAAATGTCCCATTATATGTTGTGCTTGAATTCGGCGATAGCAAGCACATTTGACGCATTTAAGGATGAATGAACGAACCGGAGCTCTGCCTCTTTAGAATCCAGTATGTGTTTTGGATGTAAGTCAAAGTGTCTTGAGTGGAACCATAAGGTTTGTTTATGTGCGTCCTGGATGATCAAAGTGCTGAAAGATGAGTGTTTTGGAATTATATAAGGATGTTTGGCTGAATGTTTGAGTGATGAGTTGGCTAATTGTCCTCTCACACGTAGCAAGCTTTTATCATCTATGTACGGATATAATCGAATAAGAGGATTTGAATTTGGTAAATCCGTCTTGTCCAGAAATAATTTGATTTTGTTGGCAAAGTAATTTTGTTGGATTTTTTTTGAATCCAGAATTTTTGAGCTTCCGTAATTTCTCCAGAAGTAATAGCAAACCTAAAAAAAGTTTTTGGAATTTGTTTCAGGCGTAGGATGACTCTTGCACAAGGCAGTTATACGTAAAAGTCGTCTAAGGAACGAATATTGCAAAATGAGATCCCAGACACGCTCAAGAAATTAGGACGATTGTAAGGTTGTAGCGCTTAAAGGGAAGCGCTCTTCTAAAAGTTGTTGATTCAAAGTTGAAATGTGATTCGGCCATTTTGATAGCCAAACAGGACCTTTCCACAAGAGTTGGAAGTCACGAAGGTGTGAAGCTGACAGACCTCTAATGAAACAACCCAGCTGACAGCACAATCAGCTGGGTTGTTTCTTCCAGAAACGTGTATCCACCGAGTTCGAGACAAAGTATCTTGAATAAAGCACACACGGTTTTGGATGAAATTCTTCCAACGAGAAAGGTGACTGTTCAACCACCTGAGAACAATTGTAGAATCTGTCCAAAGATAGCACATGAAATTTTGCAAGCTTAAGACTCATAGAACCAGAGAAGTCAGTTTTGTAAGCATGACGGCAGCTGACAATTCAAGCCAAAGAATCGTCATGCGTTTTAAAGGTGCGACTTTTGTTTTTGAACAAAAAATGGACAAGCTCATTTTGTTGTTTAATTTTCACATAGATAACAGCAGCAATAGCTGATTGAGAAGCGTCGCAGAATCCATAAATTTCAGTAGTTTTCAACGAGTTTGTACTCATCCACCTTGGGATTTTAGTAATCTCACCATCAACTATTGATTGAAGTATTTGTTGCCAAGTTTGCAATTGAGAACAAGGTAACACTTCGTCCCAAGATAATTTAATCGCCCATAATTTTTTTAAGAAAACTTTAGTCTTAATGATAATTGGAGAAAGGATCCCGAGAGAATTAAAATATTGCGCAATGTGAGACAATACGATGCGTTTTGTTGTATGTGTAGGTGGAAATTTACTTAAATTAAATTGAAGAGTGTCTGAAGTGGTTTTCCATGATAATCCTAGCGCGTAGATAATGTTATCATGAATAGACACTGAAGTTACAAGATTGTGATATGATTTTTTGATATAATCGAGCACTGAAGAGTGGTTACTCATCCATTTTCTTAAGGGAAAGCCGCTAGCCATGCAAAGTTGATAGACTTGTAGAGCTTGTTTTCGTGTTTTCTCGATTGAATCAGCTCCTCCATAATTATTGTCGACGTACCGAGCTTTCTTAATTATTTCATTTGCTAAAGGGAAATTATGACCTTTATCTTTGATTAACTGAAGAACAGTCTTGAGAGCTAGATAAAGCGCACATGCGAGGCCATATGTTACTGTTGATAGCTTGAACAAAATGAGCTTCTGATTATCTAATAAGATTTGTTGAAATTTTTGGTCGTCGGGATGAACTTGAATTTATCTGTACATTTTCGCCACGTCGCATGAATAGATGTACTGATTAACATACAAAGATGTTTTTTCGGGTTTGAACCGCGTTAGTGTCATTTTTATACCGACGTTTCGTGAACATTACAGCTCACTTCATTAGGGTTTGAAGAGCAGCCTGATACTGAGATGCTCTTGGTCAGGTGTCCCTTTTTATAGCGCTAGATTAAAGTAAAAGGGGTGTGGTGGAGGAGGGGTGGAATGGTAAGAAGGAGGGGAGGATGTGTTTATGACAAGATGGAATGCCATAGTGAACTAGTCATATGTCCATTGTCTCTATTGAGATTGTTTGGATGTTTGTATATCTCCAGAGATTCTGTATATGTTTCTAGGGAAAATATACAGAATAGCCCTAGTTTTGTTTAGTACTTGGGTTTGGTCAAACATAATTTTGTGACCAGTTTCCAAATGGTGTTCTGCTAATGCCGATTGTAAGTAATGTTTTAGACGTACTGCCGACTGATGTTCTTTTAGTCGTGTACTTATCATTCTATCAGTTTCACCTATGTATACTTTACCGCATGAACAAGGTATTTTGTACACTCCTGGTGTATCTAATGGCGGTCTTTTGTCTTTTGGATTGTTAAGAATCTGTCCTAGTTTATTCGGTGGTTTGTAGACCGTTTGTATGTTGTGTTTGTTCAGGATTCTGCCAATCTTATTTGTGACACCCTTTATGTATGGGAGGTAAGTGGTTCGTTTCTTTAAGTTTGTTGTTTGTTCTGGTGCTGGTGTATTTTGAGAGGACTCATTTTGATGTTTTTTAATTACTTTGTTTATTTGTTGCAGTGTGTAGCCATTTTGTTGTAGAGTGTTTTTTAATTCTTTGAGTTCGTTTTGAATGCTGTTTTTGTCGCATATAGTAAATGCTCTATAGATCAACG
>NW_018022719.1:12244-14320 GCF_002006095.1 Pseudomyrmex gracilis | reverse complement strand
TTATACGGTCTAGTATAAGCCACAGATCTGGCCTAATGCAGGCAGATAGATGCAGATGGAGATGGAATAGTTTCTGAGAAATATGATAAATTTGATATTTTATATGGGAAATGCGCTCTTTCACTAGTTGAAGACCGGCTTTTTGCAGGATGTTGGTTGCTTTTTTTGTGCCAAAATGGTTTTTTATGTGAAGAAATTTTGGGACGATGTTATTGTCCCGACACCTTTTGAGAAAAGCTAAAGTTGCCAGGTGTTTTGATAGAGAAGACCTGTATTTGCTAAAATTATTAACTTTAGATAGAATACCCTCCTCGTAGAGGTACTTAATTTGATATTTGATGCTTTCGCGGTGTGTAGTATTAACATACAAAGATGGTTTTTTGGGTTTGAACCGCGTTAGTGTCATTTTTATACCGACGTTTCGTGAACATTACAGCTCACTTTATCAGGGTTTGAAGAGCAGCCTGATACTGAGATGCTCTTGGTCAGGTGTCCCTTTTTATAGCGCTAGATTGAAGTGGAAGGGGTGAGGTGGAAGAGGGGTGGAATGGTAAGAAAGAGGAGAGGATGTGTTTATGGCAAGATAGAATGCCATAGTGAACTAGTCATATGTCCATTGTCATTACAGACTCCACATATGAAAAACTTAAGAAAGACCCTACTGCTTCACTAAAAACTCTTACCACCAATCTCATTAAGAAAAACAATCTTCCAGACATGGTAATACCCAGAAACGCGGTACCACCTAGACTATATGGACTACCAAAAATCCATAAAAACAACATACCCCTCAGACCCATAGTAAGCGCTATAAACTCACCTACATACGATCTAGCTCGCTTTCTAGCAAACTAGAATCTCTCACAGGTAAAAATGACACCACGATAAAAAACTCATCTGACTTTATTTCTAAAATCAAAAATATTAAACATCCCTTTCTTAGGCTGCATTCGCAGGCAATTGCCAGCCCCCTATTGACATTGCCAGCAGCCCAAATTCAGTATAAAATGGTAAAAGGGAGGGGGGGATATATACCCTACAACCTTTGACCCATATTCCTTGCATCATTCTTTACTAAAGTAAGAATTGATCATCTATGTATTGACAGTGGACGGAATTGCAACCGTCCTCCTCCTGTTATGTCTTCTTGCCAGTGCTACTTGTCCTTGTCGTTCACGTTCCGCTTCCCCTTTTTGTAATAAAATTCTATTAGCAAAGCGCACGACCGCATTCCATTCTTCAGGACTCTTCACCATGACAGCTACCGCAGATCTCATCGTGACCGAATCCATCTCAAGTTTGAGCCTCAATAGCTCACGCTCCTCCCGCCAGCTTCCACATTCCTCCCAGGTATGTTTAAGGGTGTCAACATCTAACCTACAATGGGAGCAGCGCTCCGATTCGACCTTACCGATCCTATACAGGTATCTATTGAAGCATCCATGTCCCGTTACCATTTGAGTGAGATAGAACGTCATGGACCCGTGCTTTCTTAACATCCATTGCTCGAAAACTGGAAGAATCACATCTTTAGTGGCTTTACCAGACAGATGGTCTACACAAAGTTGTCTGTACCATTTTTCCCTCATATTGGCAGCCTCAATACTACTTATCTGTGCATAATCCAGGGTACAATTCGCTCGAATACTATTAAAAACTCTAGCCCGCATCTCAGCCAACAGCTCTAAAGGAGGGGCTCTAGCCAGAAGTTGCACAGCATCCGCAGAAATCGTACGATATCCACTGACTACTCGATTTGCAATTAACTTTTGCACAGTTCGGCAGTGGATCACTGCTTTTTTGTTTTTTATCAACTTCTCAGCCCATACAGGCGCTCCATACAGCACAACAGCCTGGAAAACATACAGATAGAGCCGTCGTCTTTTCTCAGTAGATCCTTCAATATTAGGCATAATGCGCGCAAGCGCAGTCACAACTTTTTGGCCTTTTTTAACCATAGCTTCAAAGTGTTCCTTAAAGGACCATTTCGTCACTCCCTACGTATAATCCCGTAACTCCAAAACGCAAATTTTAGAGGAGAGCAGTTTAAAAGTTTGAAGCTTCATATAGTTTCCC
>NW_018022719.1:3924-12209 GCF_002006095.1 Pseudomyrmex gracilis | reverse complement strand
TTCGGTTTTAAATTTTTACCATACTTATGAATATTTTTTTTTAATACTTGGTGACCACAAAGAACATGACTTTCTGAGTGTCACTATGCAATAAACTGAAAATCCCATATGTGACACTTATGTAATTATACGTAGGGAGTGACGATTTGTCGTCTAACACAAAGCCAAGATAGGTTATAGTATTCTTGGCTCTAATGCTAATTTCATTAAGTTCAACAGAAGCAAGGCGAACTTTCGCTCTATTGTTTCGGAAGATTACAACTTCCGTTTTCTCGGGAGCAATTCTCAGTCCCATTGAAGTCACCAATTTATCGACAGCTTCAAGACCGCGATTGACTGTTGCAACAGCTTTGTCAATATCTGTCTTGCCAGCAGCCACCGTCGTGTCATCGGCGTAACAGAAGACACGACAAGACAGAGGGACCTGTAGCCGCAAGACCTGGTCATACGCCAGGTTCCAAAGAAGAAGACCCAGCACGGATCCCTGTGGGACACCACATGTGATTCTTTTCTTCTTCAGTTCTCCGTAACAATCCATGTATGTTATAAACCTGTCTCTTAGGTAATCCGCAATTATGTACCTAATATATATCGGCAATCTCCATACAAAAGTGGCATCCCGAATTACTGGCCAAGGTAGCGAATTAAAAGCATTCCTTATGTCCAGCGAAACAGCAACACAAACCCCCCTATTTACAGTATAGGGGGAGGAAAAACTTTTTAACGCCATCACCGCATCCGACGTTGACTTTCCTCTGCAAAAGCCAAATTGCCTGGCCGAAAAACCGCCACGTGCATCTACACTAGACACAATTTTACGTGCTATTATCCGCTCGAACATCTTGCCCACGTCGCTTAATAGACAAAGAGGGCGATAAGCTGATGCCAGTCTAGGCTGTTTATCCGCTTTGGGGATCAAGACTAGTCGCGCAATTTTCCAGCAGCTGGGAAAACAGCTTTGCTGTACATACACGTTGAAGCATCTGACCAACCGGTCAGGAACAACAGCCATCATAACCGAGATCACGCTCATAGAAATTCCATCTGGACCAGGTGCTGAACGACGGTTCTTGATGTCTTTCATTGCATCCTTGATCTCATCGATTGTGACGCAGTTTTCTGCATCCTCAATAGGAGGTAGTCCAGGTCGTCCATCCTCCGCATTGTGATGCTTCGGAAAAAGCTCATCGATGATGGCATCCAGCTCTCTCTGTTCAATAGACTCAGTAACTGCTGTTGTCGTACCCTTCAGCCGCTTCATTATCATACGATACGGCCTGCCTCATGGATCTTGGTCAAGGGTCATCAGCAATTCGTTCCATGCTCTTTTCTTTGCCTCAGCAATTGCAGCCTTAAATTTCCGCTGTTTCTGCCGCAGTCCAACTCTCGAGATCTCCGCCTCCACAGTGTTGCCGCACCTACGGAATTTTATCATCCTTCGTCTCAACGCAATGCAGCTCTTACGCATTTTAGCAAGCTCATTGTTCCACCAATAGGTTTGCCGTCTGCAGAGAAGCCTTTTAGCTCGTGGGGCAGCAACATCTCAGGCCTGCACAAGCAACTCTCCAAGTCTACTGGCCGCTTCTTCCGGTTCACACTGTATCGGCTGTGGGCACAACCAGTCCTTTAAGGTTATAGCCGCCCTGAGTAGGTCCCAGTCCATACTCTTATGTGACCATCTGGAAAAACCCACCCGGCTTCTATATCCATTGCCACCATTTCGGGCAAAAGTAGACAGAGCCAAAATGACCACGATGGTAAAGTGATCCGACAAGGATTCTACATCAGCCATCACCCTCCAATTAACGATCCTATCCGTTATATCAACACTACACCACGTAAGATCCACGATAGAGACTCCCTGAAACCGAGAGCACGTGGGAGTAGTGCCAACATTAAGAAGGACAAGGTCTAAGGAAGCAGACCATTCCTCCACAATTTCACCTCGCAGGTTGGGGCGTCCGGATCCCCAGCTAACCAAGGCCGCATTGAAATCCCCCATAACTATAAGAGGGGACGGGCCCGTTCTCCGGATACTGTCCGCTAACCTATCCAGACGGTCCTCGAAGTTAATTCGCGGTTCATTAGAAGGAAGATATGTACTATATACACGAAGTTTATCAATCCTAATTGCCACAAACCCAGGTCCTCTTTCAATGGGGCGAGCTTCCATCCTGCACACCAGTGGATTCCAGTGAATCGCGGCCACACCATCTAAGTCTCCAAACCAGAGTCGTGAATCCGGTACAGAATACGGCTCTGCAATGCACGCCATCGCAGCTCCGGCCTCTATCATGTGTTGGACAAGCAAGTCCTGGGCGGCCCGAGTATGGTTAGCATTGAGTTGTAACACTAACATAACTCCATTGTAGTAAGCTCCTCTCCTGCTGGGCCCCCACCAGCAGTTACAGGTACAGCTAAATTGTCAGTCAACTCAGCAGAAGGCTCCACAGCACCAGCTTTACCCACATCTATTGTACGTCTGCTCGATCGCCCTACAATCGTTTTAGCAGCGCACTTATCAGTACCAACCCTATGATCCGCAATTAGCCCGCGCGAAACGCAAACCGGGCACCGGACGCGATTGTTACAAGTCAAGGCCTTATGACCGGCTTTCCCGCACTTATAACAAAGACTGCTTCTGTCTACAATACTTGGGCATGAGGATCTATCATGCCCAAACTCGAGGCATCGGAAACATTGGAGTTTCCTCCGAGGAAGCAATATAATGCGCGCCGATGTCCAACCCAATCTTACCCTTCCGGCCTTAACAAGAGCCTGTGCCGCATCCATCGGACACTGGATCCATACAGCGCACATACCACTTGCCATCACTTTGATGGAACCAATTTTAATATCCTCCTTATTGCACTTCCCGGTGTCTGCTATCTGGTTGATAATTTCATCCTCGGTTACCGAGTCATCGAAACCGATGACCCGCAACTCGGCTCGCTTCGAGGGAACAGTAATTCGAGCCTCCTGCCCAAGAACTCGCTGCAGTCTCTATCTTGAAGTTTCCGTGCCTTCTCCTTACTTTCTTTGCCAAGAATTTGTATTAACAACCCGCCAGAGATATCCCTTCTGATCCTGGTATCACCCAGATCAAGCTGCTCCAGGCTTACCTCTCGCCGCGCTTTTTTCATTATATCAGCGTAGGACACCTTGCCATCCGGTATTCTTATGGCCACCGCCGACGACCGCGGGGGGCGGATACGGGGTATACCTGGGCCAACCCCAGCAACAGGGGGACTCCGCATAACCAAGGGATCTTTTTTCGGTCTATTACCGCGGGCACGCTGCCTTTTCCTGGGGCCCACAACCGACCACTCCGTATCGCTCTGGGTAGCCGGAATATCAGACCCTCTTTTCCCGTCATCAGAAACAAGACAACGTCTACGACGCCTTCGCCGAGAATAAGACAGTGACTCTTGCCTCTCTTGACCTTTATCCTCTTCCGAGGTAAGGCGGCCCCTCGAGCTCCTCCTAGGCCGCAACAGCTGAGCACCTTTTTTTCCCAGAGCCGGTCTATCCTCCTCAATCCGAGGGAGAGGTCTGTCTACCAAGGAAACCGATGATCCTCGCCGATTGTTTCCCCTCGTGTTTATGTCTTCATAACGAGGAGGTATCGCATTAGACCTGCTTCCAATCGGCAACAACACGGATGAAAATTGCATCACATCCATAGGAGATGTAGCTATGTTCTTCGTTTGCTTGACCATCAATCTAGGCGATTTAAGTCCGGCACCAATCCTGCCGTCATGGACGTCTTGCCTGAACTGTCTGAATTCTTGTTTCAACGCCTCCAGCTGTTCGCGAAGCGTTTTATTTTCCTTCTTAAGCGTTCTAGTTTCTCGGAGTAAGTCTCGGCTTCTCTCATATGTAGATAAGAGGGATCCCCAGTTAATTCGCACCGAGTCGCTAGTTCCGCGGCCGCTAATTTAATTTTATGGACACTAAGTTTAATTGTCCGTGACACCGCCCCATTCAAATTCTTGCTTTTGACCCTAGCATTTTCGATAGCGTCAGCGTTCTCCTCAATCGTAGTAGCGACATTCGCAGCCGATAGATAACGACTGCTATCATAAGCCACAGATTTCGGCGATATGTTGTCATTGGCTTTTCTTTTGTTGCGTAACGTCCCACCAGCAGACCGCGCAGTCACACGCCTAGCCTTAGCGTTGCTTATTTCCCGCCTAACATCAGTCTCGTTCAAGGGAGTCTCAAAGACGTCGTCACTCATATCAAGTACTGCGTCCGGATCTCCGATACCAATCCTTCTCTCCCTTTCTCTCACTGAGTGATCGGAGTCATCCTCAAAAGAGATTCTTCTCACCACTTCCTTCTGAAAACTCCTGAACACGCCGCCACCAGTCCTCCGACTCCACAAGAGCACTAACAGCACTGCTAGTGCTAGCATAGTGGCGTTCAGCGATCGCAAACTCGTCTGCAGCGCTCGCCGTCAACGCTGCAGATGGCCCGTCGCAGGATGTCGACAGAAGAGCAGCCGGGACAATACCGCTGTCCCGCCGTTCCCTGGGGTTCCGAGGCCCCTGGGGTGATCGTCCTATAAACGCCATTTGCTACCATATTTCTTTATCGGGTTTCTTCTCTGGGGTCGCCCTCCCATA
The DNA here is from genome assembly GCF_002006095.1 of Pseudomyrmex gracilis. Taxonomy (NCBI): domain Eukaryota; kingdom Metazoa; phylum Arthropoda; class Insecta; order Hymenoptera; family Formicidae; genus Pseudomyrmex; species Pseudomyrmex gracilis. The sequence goes on along the minus strand of NW_018022719.1, from coordinate 7,581 downwards.
GGCCGGCTGTTTTCACCACAACTAACGAGCCCGACCTGCCCGGGTTTGAAATCAGGGTTTTCCTTCCCCTAGTCCAGTGGCCGTCCCGAAAGCGTCTCTCGGAGCTGGACACCCCGGATTTGAAGTCAGGGTTTACTCCCCTAGTCCGATTGCACCATGGCTGACGGGGTCGGACGCCCCGGATTTGTACTCAAGGTTTACTCCCCTATCTCAGTTGCACCGGCAAGAAGTGCTAAGCGAGGCTGGAATCCCCCGGTTTTTGTTCAAGGTTTTCCTTCCTCTATTTCCTCTCTTAGTACAGGAGCTCCGCGAAGGGCCTTCCTGGCATGGGTGACCCTACCAGGGAATCAAAGGATTCCCCGCCAGTATAGCCCCCTCGCTTCACCGCTCCTAAGCCCGGACACCACGACAAGGTAGAGGAAAATCGCCCGGGAACTAACCTAACCTAACCTAACCTAACCTAACCTAACCTTATGTAATTTCTTTTTTTAATGGTTGCGTTTAGCAGAACAAATTGCTTAGCAATCAAACATGACTGACTCTTACTTTTAGAACCAACAAATCAACGTCGAATGTTGATAAGACAATCTAGCAATTGTTCTACTAAACGCGGCTAATGTTTTTGCTCAATAACTCTTCGTGTATAAACGTATCCTCTTCAATGTGATTTATTATGGGAGCTTTGTTCTTCTTCTTTGCTTGAATGGCGCGTTGCCCTTTTGCGAGAGGAACAAAAGTCTATTATAGGAGCCGCGACTTTGATCTAGGAATTGTGTATTCCGAGACAAGGATATATATTCTAATGAATTCGCTTTTATCATTTTCGCTTTGTCTCATAATATATATTAATCTTTTTGCTATGTAAGTCTATTCTTTCTTCTAGTTTATTCTAAAGAATGATATCTCTAATCATGTACTTGGCGGTGTATTTGTGTTAAAAAACTCAGTATACTACTAAATATAGATTATAATTAAAGATACCCTTCTTTCATGTAATTAAAGTGATCGCTGAATGTCGTGATCCCATTCTCCCCTTAAGAGGGTACTGGAGCAAGATCCAAAGTCAGCACTGGGGTCTCTGCCCGGAAAGTGGCGCTCTTAAGTGGTTGAGTTAGTCCGTCCTTCTTTTAAAGTGAGACGACCTAATTGCGCTGTGTCTCGCGTTACCGATCTTTCATCGTACTGCTCGAGCCGGCCAGCACCAAGAGTACCGAAGTGGTGAGGATACACACACAAGCAAGAATCGCCGTCCGTGTGCGCTCGTGGAAAAGTGCAGACATACTATGTTCTGTCTTCTTTCCACTAAGCTGGGCTAAGGCAAGACACGAGGCACGTTCACGTAGCGCGCTTGTTGCGTATGACAGCGTGAAGTGCGTTTTCAAGATTTAGAGTCTTGGAAAAAATACATATTGTGGGGGGTTATCCCACTTTTTGTTATAAGAATTTTAGTATTTTTATTTTATTTTTATTCAAACATATATTTTTATTTAACAATTAAACATTTTTACAACTTTTTTCTTTAAAAGAAATAGAAGGAAGAGTTTTCGTAAATTTTACTGGCCAATGTTCTTGCTCGGGAGATTCAGTCGCCAAGTAGTATTCCTCCGTCTGGAAAACTACGTTGTAACAATAGGTCTCGACCTGGTTTCCTTTCGATGACGTCGGTGTCTCAGCTTGTGTTTCTCTCGACGAACTTGCTGCTGCGTACTGAGTCCCTCGGGTGATCCTTATGGTGACCGTCTGGGAACTCGTCGAGGAGAAGGATCGTATCGGCGAAATCCTCCGAGGCAAATCGAAGATTAATTCGCTCGTCGGAGACAGCGGTCGATAAAGTCGTGGATCCCGATCGGCAAGGAGAATCCTATGCGGTCGAGTCAGCTTTACCGGAGATAAATCCAAGGGAGTGACTTTCTACAACTTAATATTACACAGGGCAAAGCAGAGCATTCGCCAGCTTTTCGCCATATTTTCCTCATTTTATAACTTTTTAAGAGAAATTTATCAGCGAGAAAATATGTCTTCTAATGGCAATTAATTAAAAGTTTGAACTTGGTTTCTTGTAGCAATCTGTTAAAGCTCGACAGATCGAACTGTCAAAAATCCTCGTGCCGTGTAGGTTGGATCGCAGTGTCGTGGCGTGTAAGTTGGATCGCCACACATATATTTTTGATAATAATAAAACCTCAATAATAATATCTGGTAAATATGCATAAAAACGGAGCACCCCCGGAGGTCATTGTCCTTGACATATGTTGTCAAGGACACCTCCCTGAACAACAATCTGAAGGTTTTAGCCGTCGCTCGTTGTTCATTAAAAAATTATAACCAAATGAAGTTGGGCGCAGCCCCCCCTGCTTACACGTTTACAACACGAACAAAACGTACACTGTGTCGGAAAATAAGACTATTTATGATATGTTTTTTGTTTATAATTTTTTAACGACCAACGAGCGACGGCTAAAACCTTCATATTGTTGTTCAGGGAGGTGTTCTTGACAACATATGTCAAGAACAATGACCTCCAAGGGTGCTCCGTTTTTATGCATATTTACCTTAACTCATATTACTACTTAAATCATATTTCTGATTACTACAAATATATAATGCATCTTGTGTGTGTGTGTGTGTGTGTGTGTGTGAGGTATCTTATTTTCAATAATATTATATTTACTTTTTCCAAGACTGTAAAGCTTGGAAAAGCATTTCACGTTGTTATATGCAACAAGAGCGCAACGTAAACATGTCTCGTGTCTCGTCTTATAGCCAGCTTGGTGGAAAGGAGACGAAACATAGTATGTTTGCACTCTTCCACGAGCCAAACAATCGAGCGTGACATTACGCACACGAACGGCTGTTCTCGCTTGTGTGCGTATTTCCATCCCTCGGTACTCTCGGTGCTGGCCGGCTCGATCTTACATGTAACATTTACCGCGTTTAACAATTTAGTATATACAAAGCTTTCTGATCAATGTAAAATATTTGATGACATTTAGTCTTATAGTTATTTTAGTAGTAATATATGCAAATTAAATAAAACATTATTATAAATTAAATAAAACATTATTATATGTACACATATGTGCATGCAATAAATATACGGTGTTTTGTATAGTACTGCAGCAAACACAATGCGTTATTGTTTATAAAAAAATAAATAATACATAAAAAATAGATTAAAAAATATAGAGTTAAAAATAGATTTAATAAATAGAGTTAAAAATAAATTAATTAACAATTTTTTATTTTTTTATTTATGAAAATTCATTTTTTTAACTAACACATAATACGAAATATTGTGTGCATGAAACAAGTACATATAAAGCAAGTATATTTTATAAATAAAAAATAGAGTGTGGGAACATTCTTTTACTTTGTGTATTTATGTTTTATAAAAAGTAAGGCACTGTGATCGAAGTACTGTACAGAAAAAAAACGTACATTTATTAACTAAAATATTAAGGCCAATACGAAAAATCATCAGGTGGACGTGTGTTTGAATCAATTTATTAAATTACCAAACGTTTCGATCCTTGAATTGGATCTTCATCAGTGGTAAAACACTGTACAAAAAATAAAGATAGTAATACAAAAAAATTCGGTATTTTTTTGCAACAAAAATTAATACAAAAAAGAAAAAAACTTCCATTCATAAGATGT
>NW_018022719.1:0-2069 GCF_002006095.1 Pseudomyrmex gracilis | reverse complement strand
CACGATTTCTATTTGCGCGCCTGGCGCGTCGAAGTCCGAGTCCATTCATGTTATTTATTGAGAAAAAAAACGGAATTTATTGTATGTCGGCGCGTCACGTTGCAAGAAAAAGGGGCCCGTGGAGTCCCCAGGACGTAACAGATGTAATGAGTAAAAAACTGTCAAAATCACATTTAAAAACTCACCGCGGAAAATACAAAAAAGATTACACATCAATAAGTTATTAGTGGTTGTTTAAGTAATAATCCCAAATGATGCCTATATAGAAAATGATATGTCAAAAAATAATAAAATAAGAATAGAAAGATCACTGTTAAAAAGAATAATTACATGTCAAAAGGCACAGAAACCGAACAAAAACACCAACACATTCAAACTCGACATGATACGTTAAAATCAAAGCGAGTACTGATGTACAACCTTCAAAGTAAGTTGTTAATATACATGTGTGGTTCATCCCCACTAAGGAGTGAAACCAAAAGTCAAACCAACAACATGTTTGCTAAGAAATTCAAAAATGAGACAAACATTGAGTTTTGTAAGCGTCAAGAAAAGCGAAATAAAGCTTTAACTTGTCCGTCTCAGACATCACATTGATAGCATTATCTTCCAATTTAATGTAGATCATTTCCGAAATAGATCTTTTTACATAAAAATTCTCCGTTCTACAGAGACTCTTAATTCTTCTTTCTTTGAATTTATTTCCACCTATTTCGGAATTACGAACATCAAGACAATGAAGATTTGGATTTCTAGCAACTATAAAGTGATCAAAATAAAATCTAGATTGTTCTTTCTGAAGGAAATGCGTCGCATATATATCATTCCTCCGCACATTACACATTCTTTTAAATATGATAATTTCCTACACGATCGTTTTTGTACACATAAATTGCTGAAGAATACCTACAGATTCTTCCTCAATATTTTGAAAATCAAAATTAATGATACTTATAAGAGAATTGCGTATATTGACGGAGTGATTCGTTCTTTGTCGAAAGAATTGTGCAAAAGTTTACCGGTTAACATACTCAATGACTTTTTTATTTCACAAACCATTAATTTTAAAAAATTTTATTTTTCTAACCTTTCACATATTAATAATAAGATAAATAAAATTATTAATAATAATTTAAAAAAAACAATTGATACTACAAAACCAATTTCGTATTTTCTTACTGACTTACATACTCGGACGATACATTCTTTTATTGACCATAAACCAAAAACCACTTGTGTGACTAATATATTTATTCATCCTAAAGAATTTATAAATATGACTAATTTCTCTCTTTTTGACATTAGAGACAAGTGGTTCGTTAATTTGAGTTCTCAACATATTCCAAATGAGGTTACTAGTTTGCTTCAACTTGGAGAAAATTTTAGTTTTCTTTTACATTATAAAAGGAACTTATTGGAAGTCATTAAGGATGGTAAAAATAACCTTCAGTTTTTTTATATAAAATCTAAAGATTCTATTAGATCACATTTTATCTCTCTATTAAATAACTCGTTGATTTCCTCTCTGAGAATTAGCTATCTTGACAAGCAACTCTTTCACAAGTTTCGACGGGTTACCTTTACTTCACCGACAATCATTTCATCAATAATCGTTTCACCGACATCATTTCATCGACACCGCATTTCACCGACAATATTTACTTACCGACACGTTTAGATCATCGACAATCATTTCACCGACAATGTTTTCATCGACATCGAGCTTCGCCGACAATGTTTATGATAACAAATGAATATATAAGATGAATTATTATAGAAATTGACATTAATACTTTTATTTCATTGCTTTTTTTATCTTATTACATAAATTAGGACATAAAATAATACTGCGTTTTATTAATGATTAATATCAAGAATCCCCCCGAATGGGTTCCCACCTTGTAGTAGCTTCAAGGCGGAAGCTCGGAGCTCTCGGAGCGCTCGGTGCGCACGTGGTCTGGCCGCCTCGCAGTAACTACACGGAACATTATTTTGTTCCCAGCATGTGCTGGTGGCGGCGCGGTTGAGCATTGATCGTCAGCTCCTCTCTGGATGCTGGCGGATCTGCC
>NW_018022718.1:10877-18893 GCF_002006095.1 Pseudomyrmex gracilis | reverse complement strand
CACATAGTATGTCTGCGCTCTTCCACGAGCCGAACAGCCGAGTGTGACGTCACGCACACGGACGGCGGTTCTTGCTGTGTGCGTGCCCCCCATTACCTCGGTGCTCTTGGTGCTGGCCGGCTCGATCTAGCAACACTGCTTCCAGCGTGTGCTGCGCCGAGTCGGAAGCCGCGTCGCACGCGCGGCATTGTGCCGTCGGCCTCTTCCCTATTCGATGCAGGTACTTCTCGAAGCACCCGTGCCCCGAGAGCACCTGCGTCAAACGATAGGTGACCTTGCCATGCCCAGCCATTGCATCATGCATGGCCGGACAGCCCCGACAACGCGTTTGTCAGCCACTTAAGGTTGACTAAGCCGTTCGCTCCATTTCTGGAGCACGCGCTGGCGGATTTGGCGCCCTGAGAGAGCCACTGCCTCGTCCAGACGAGGGCCGTCTAACCTCCCGCGCAACTCGACGCGGAGATTATAGATCTCTGCATCCGCGCGATGAGGTCCAGCGGGGTCACCTCCGCTAGTAACTCTGCCGCCCCATACGAGATGGTTCGGTATGCACGAGCCACACGCAGCGCGATGACCCGCTGCGTGGCGCGGAGTTGGTGAAAGTTTCCGCGCCCTGTGGCTTGTGCCCAAACCCTCGCCTAAATCGGTGCTCCATAAAGGGCCACCGAATGAACCACCTCAACATAGAGGCGGCGGACTCTCTCATCTGGACCTTCCAGGTTGGGTAAGAGGCGGCCCAACGCGGCCGCCACACTCTTCACTTTGAGGGCGAGGCGCCCGAAGTGGCTCTCAAAGCGCCAACGGCTGTCGAGGTGGAGACCCAGGTACTTAAGTGTATCCCCCACTTCGACTCTGGCGTCACCCACCCTTAGGCTGGTCCTTGGTGGCCGCCCCCGAAGGCCATGAAACCATATAGGTCTCGGTTTTCTGAGGAGCCATCGATAAGCCCAGCCTTTCAATCCGGCCAACGACACATTCCGCGCCCACCTCGGCGCGGATGCGCGCGTCCCTCCAAGTGTCCCCGGAGGCTAAGATCAGCGTGTCGTCCGCGTAACAGACAACGCTGATCCCTCCGGGGAGAGCGGCCCGAATCACCGCATCATACCCAAGGTCCCACTGGAGTGGCCCCAACACCGACCCCTGCGGGACCCCACGGTGCATTTTTTTGAGACGCGGTTCTCCGTACCGGTCAACGTACTCAAACCATCTGCTTCGGAAATAATCCCCGATCGTTCTCCCTAGATAAGGCGGCACCCGATGATAGTTGAGTGCGCGCCCTATACTATCCCACAAGAGGGAGTTGAACGCGTTCTTTATGTCTAATGACACAGCGATCAACTTCCCTCTCCGGGAGGTTACGTCCTCCGAGAGGGACTCCACATGGCGGATAGCAAGGTTGCAGTCGTCTCATGACAACCTTGTACGGGCGCCCCCACGGATCTCTGTTCAGAGTCCCAAAGAGTTTTTTCCAGGCCTGAGACTTGACCCTTTTTATGGCAGCCGCGAGGGCCTTTTTCGCGTTGCAATAGCCCTTATACTCTCTTGCCCACGTGGCCTCGTTGCTGGATGGTCTGCAACGGGCATGGGTGTACTGGAGTCTTGCCCGAACACACTCCGTACAGAGTCGGGCGATCTCCATCAACCACCAGTACACTGCTCTTTTTGGAGGAAGGCCCCGGGAGCGGGGCATGGCCGTGTCGCAAACATTGACCATGACCTCCCGGAACCACTCCACCTCCCAAAGGCCACGCGGCGTGACCGGTGGAGACGGCCACGCCGCCACGTGGGCTGCAGCGACCAAGGCATCTGGGTCCAATTCCTTTTGGACCCAGCCCTGCGGTGGTGGGATGTTCATCTTTTCTTGACGGCTCCGGGCGCCCGGACCAAACGTGGAGACCACCATGGTAACGTACCGATGGTCCGAAAGCGTTTCCACGTCCGTCCTGACCTGCCACCCGGACACACGCGGCACAGCAGTTCGGGAAGCCATCGACAGGTCGACAATTAATCCCCCGTGTTGCCGCACGCACGTGTGCTGCGAGCCCCAATTCAGTAGATGGAGCCCGCAGACCGCCATCCACTCCTCCAGGACCTCTCCCCTAGCCCCCGTCCTGGAGGAGCCCCATGTCACCGATTTGGCGTTGATATCCCCCAGGACCAGTACCGGACGGGGAAGTAGACGCCTCACGACCGCACCGAGTCCGTCCAGGTACCTCTCGAAATCGGGGAGAGGCCTGTTGAGTGAGAAATAACATCCCACCACTGTGGTTTTCTTCCACTCCACGGCCACAAACCCCGGTCCCCTCTCGGCAAGAGTAAAGACCGGGGTTTCGCGGCCCCACATACAGTACATCGCGACTGAGCCCGTTTCGTCCCCCATCCATGCGGGGTAAGCGGGGACCGAATACAGCTCAGCCGCGACTGCCAAGCCCCCTTCCCACTCCGCCAGGCTTTGGGTTAGAAGATCCTGCGCCCGGCGGCAGTGGTTCAGGTTTGCCTGGAGAAGGAGAGCCATGTTTTACCCTAATCGGCATCCATGGGCTCCTCCTCCCGGCCCTTCCCTTCCTGAGAAGGGGGCTCGACTAACCCCCCCGCAGCGGGGCACGATGGTCCCGCTGACATCTCCGCGGTTGTAGAGGGGGAGCACCGGCGCTCCCTCTCCCTGGGCTTTTGCTTTCCCTTGCTCTTTCGAAGGGCAGGTGCACAAGCATGGCTGCCCCAGCGATGGCCAGCAGGGCGGCTTAAGTCCGAGCACAGCGGACATTTTGGGTCCGCCGCGCACAGGGCCGCCCTCTGACCCGCCTCCCCGCACCGATAACACCGCCCGCTCCTGTTCTCCGCGAGGAACGGACATTTCTGCCTAACGTGACCCCGCCGGAGGCACTTGAAGCACTGGAGTGGGCGGTGCTCCAGTACATCGACCACGGCCCTCACCCACCCAATCGTGATCTTGCCCAGATCGGCCAGTCTGTGGACAGCTGACACTGCACCTCGCCCACACGGCCCCGAGGCCATAGGGGGCCAGCTTGACAGGACCCACCCTGACCTTGTCACCAGGGCCCCAGGAGGGACCTCGACCGGAGGGTTCGCAGAGGCCACAACCACAGGAGGGACCTCAGCTGGAAAAGGTGGGGACACCCGAGCGACAAGAGGAACACCAGGAGACAGGGTTGCAGGAAAAGCCAACGCTGGAAGCAGAACTAGCGGAAATCCTGGGGGAAGCCGCGGAGGACGGCGCAGACAATACACAAAAAAATAACGCAATCACAAAAATAGACTCAGTCTAGCTTAAGAAAGTGATTAAGTTGTGTAGTAGTTTAAGGGAACTCGATATGTATTGATGAGTTCTAAAAGTACAAAGTTAGTGTTAAGAAACGGTACCTTTGTTTTTGTCAAGGCCAGGGGGGTAAGAGGCCAACAGAGTGTTTGTTTTCAGTTAAGGTTCGTTTTTAGTTTTGATAAAGCCAAAGGTAGATTTAAGAAAAAGTTCAGTTCAGAAACCAGAGGCTGGTAGGTAAAGAAGTAAGTGGTATGTTTTGTTTGCTTTAATGTTTAAGTCAAAGGTGGTGTAACAGAAGTTGATTATAAGAAGAGTTTTGTTTTATTTGTAAGGACCAGAGAGTATGAAAGACAGGGAGACGGTTGGTTAGCTGTAAGCAATAGTAAACGTTTATTTTAAGTTAAAAGGTCCAAGAAAGAAAAACGGTTAAGTTAGTGTAATTTTTCCTATTGTTATTATTATTACTACTTTGTTTTAGTCTTAAGTAAGAACAGGGTGTGAGAAGAGTTCCCCTCACTCTGACGGATGTACATAAACATACACACACATATTTACCAAACACACACCCACAATTACAAACCTTAAGCACTACAATTACAATCATCACCAATACACAAACTACATTCATAAGGGGTAACACCGACACCACACGCACACATATCAAGCATAGGCTTTCACACACACATACATTCGCGTTAACACTCAAATAAATTCAAATACAGATACACACAGTTCTTAACGACTGAAACATATCACACTACATACACAACCATACAAAGATCATACATACACATTTGTGTCGCTTAAGACACACAATTAGACACACATGCTCATATACACACATACATACAGGTTTACAAATATACATCCTTAAGAATCCAGTCACACGCCATCCATACAACACATTCACACCGGTTCACACACACACGTTTGCAATCTTTAATAATTCGGTTTTACACGAACCCCATACATAAGAGCTCACACTCACACACATACACAGATATTACCCACACAACACAAAGACGTAGGATTCTTTCCTTAAGGATCAAAGTTAGGAACACAGAGTGGGGAGAGCGCAGGCGCGAGGCGAGATCACGCCACTGGAAGAGTCAGTCGAACACAAGCGCTCGCGACGTGCGGGTGACACAGTGTTTCGCGATAGATTAAAAGAGCTTATAAAACTCATTTAAAATATATTTCGAGTTAAATAACTTAGCGGAATATAAGTAATTAGTAAAGAACGAGCGCTGTAATAATATATCGAGCGATAGTGATATAGAGTGTTGTAATCTGAAGGGAGAAATATATATATTTATTCATAATGTTAAAACTAAGTGTTGGTGGATTAATACGTACCTAAAGCATCCATATTCCCATCGGTGAATACTGAGTCCTAGTTGAAGTCCTGGAAGTCTTGCGGGAAGATCGTGGATCCGTGAGAGACAGCATCGGGACCTGGAACAAAAAAAAAAAAAATAATAAAAATTAATCCTTGTCCGTTGGAGGGGAAACGGACTGGCGACCGTGATTACTGTGAGTACACAGCAAATTTTCCACCTAACCCCGGTCACAACCTCACCTTGGGTGCATTCCCCGGCTATTGCCAGGACCGCGGTCACCTCTTCCGGGGACACAGAGTCCTCCAGACTCCTTATCCTGACCTCCGCGGTCTTGTTGAGTCTGGAGACTCTGGCCTCGTCCTCTGCAAACATGGCGGACATGGCCTTAGCCAGTGTGTCCGCTCTTTCTGTTCCGTTTTTGCCGGGAACCTCCAAGATAAGGCCCCCGGTTATGGCTCTCTTTGGCCTGAGCCCGGTGATCCCGTAATCGGCGAGATTAATGGCCGCACGGGCCCTCGCCATCACCGAGCTCAAACTTAGGCGCCCACCCTCGGGCACGCTGACTGTAACGGCTGCTGTCTTCGGCACGCGGCCCGCCTTTTTGGGGGGGGAGGCTTGGCTCTTGCTCCCTTCCCTCCTCCCCCGCTGCTTTTGCTGCTGCAGCTGCCGCTGCTGGCTAGCTTGAGAGGATGTGAGGGGTCTGATAAAGGGAGCTTTACCCGCTCCCACTCTCTGTTTCTCCTTTTTTTTCCTCTTCCCCACGACCTGTATCGAGGTTTCTGTTGGGGGAGAAGAAGTAGTGGTGGATCGGGCGACGGACGCACCCGGAACCTCCTTCTTTTGAGCGGCTGCCTGCTTCGCAGGCGGCTCACCCTTTTTCTTAGCTTTCTGGGAGGGGGCGGCAGGCAGGCTAGTCCTGTTTTTACCGCTTCCCCTCCCAGACTCGTTCCCTCCCGCCGCCTGAAGTGGCCGGGTCGTCGCCGAAGGACGGCGACTATCAGTCGCAAGTGGCGGACGGGAGACGGGCATAAGGACGTCGAAGCGAGAGGCAACCTCTGCTCCGACTTCCCGCCTTATTTCCTCCGCCAGCTTACTGGAAAGGCTGCTGACCGTCTCTCCAATTGCTTTGGTCAACTCCTCCCGGGTGACCATGCCGGCTAGACCGCCGGACTCCTGCCTTTGCAGGGGTGGTGGTAGTTCCCGGGAGGAGGGGGCCCTGTACTTGGCCTTCAACCCGACGAGCTCGACCTTGAGCTCCTGAAGCTCCTCAGAGAGCTTCCTGTTCTTTCCGCGAGCCCGGGCCAGCTGACATGAAATCCAGTACATCTCGTCGTCTCTTTCGGCCCTCTCTCGGACTTCCTCGGCCGCCGCTGTGATCGTAGTGATCACGTCCTTCAGGGCCTTGACGTACCCGCCCTTCAGGTTGTTGGACTTGGTTGCAACCGTGCCAACAACTCTAAGGGCGTCCGTTATCTTCTCCACCACCTCCGGGATGGAGAGGTCTTCCATTGGCTCCTTGTTAACGGAGAGAGGATTCTCCGGCTTTTCCTTGAGGAAGTCGCGGCGAGCTTGGCGCTTCGCGCGCTTGCACCTGTCCACCGCCCTACTTTCCTTTTCTTCGTCGAGGTGCTCCTTTTCAGAGGCCACCCTCCTGCGACGGGATGCTTTCTCAGCCGCCTCTCTCTTCTTCTTTATCTCCTTTCTCGCGCGACTGACCCCCACGAACGCGCCCGTGGTGGGCGGTTTTCCCCGACCGTCCCTCTTCTTGAAAATCGATCCGCTGACGGCGGAGGAGGCGGTGGTGTTGTCGGACCCATACAGAGATGAGGACAAACAGCGGGAGGACATAAGCCTCATTTCCACGTCTTTGTCGTTCACCACTCCGATGATCCCCTCCTCGGCAGGCCCGTGAGGCTGGCAGGGAGGGGGCATCAATACTCGTGCAGAGTCCGGGCTGCACGCGGAGCCAAGCTTCAGACTGGCGCCTTCATTGCGCGGGGTGCACTCCCCTTCTGCCCAAAACACAGACGTTGGGAGACCTCCAATTTCTGTCTTCGCAGACGCATAATCCCCTGATGCACCTGCGGTGCATGCATCAGGAAGCTCGTCGTATGATGACGACGTAGCAGGGCCCGGGACGGTAACTCCATCACGCCGGGGACTAGAGGTCCGAACCCCCTGTCCCGGTACGTTCTTTTCCTTGCTGGTGTACATCCCATTTATTTGCAAGAATGGTTTTATTTCGGAGTTGCCTCTCCTAGGGCGGTTGCCGACCATGGCCAACAAACCCGCTCTGCCCGGGTTTGCTGTCGGGGTTTTCCTTCCCTTAGTGCGGCTCCCCCACCGGGGTAACGAGCCCGCACGCCCGTGAACTCACTCTTAGTCTGGAGGCTCATGGAAGGCCTGACCGGCTAGGGAGACTCTGCCAGGAATCGAGGTTCCCGCCGGCATAGCCCTTCCAATCCTTGCCCCACGCAAGCTCGGGGACCACGTCAAGATGGTGAGTTCAACCTTCCCCGAGAATAAACCAAACACTATTACAACTTCTGTGTTTTGTTTCAACAGCCATTTCAACGCCTTTCTTTATTTAATTGTATTATTTTTTTATTATTATTAATGTTGTCATTTACCAGCTTTAATGCATTGTTAATATTTCTATTGAACCCAAAGTGTTTTGTGTTTCGGCTAACGCAGCTGACTTGCGTTTGTACGGACAGCCTGCTTTAAACCCTGCCCCTCTCTGTTAGGCCAGAGCTAGCCGGCCCATCGCGTTGACCGACGCATTTTTAATACAAAAACGCATCTGGCGCCCAGAATAAAATCTTAGAATCCGTCGAGTCGACGTGGTGGCTTGCTCGTTTTTCTCTAATTTCTTTTTTCTATTTTAACGACGACTCGGAGTTTCCTTGCGATAATTTCCGTCTGTTGTCCGAACAAATCCCGTCTCGGGCGGAGCCGCACGCGATATCGCTTAGGAGAAGCGAAAATCGTATCTCCTAACTTTTGAACAAATCTAGATAGAAAATTGAATTTTATAGAGATAAAATGGTAATAATAATATCACAAAGTCTATTATTTAACCACAAAAGCACCTATCACCACTCCACCAAAAGCCGAGGAGAGAGGGAGATGAGAAAAGTTTTAATGACATGTGGGGTCGAGTGAGAGTTCGTTTGAAAGGGCTTTCCGAGACGAAAAAAACGTGGGATCATAGAAGTCTCTACAATTGTTTTGCAGAGTTATGATTATTTAAACATTTCTATTGAGAGTTTGCGATAAAGCGGCTCACAGCGAGAATGTCAAGAAGATAAAGCTTCACGCGATCACGTGTTTCTTACGTGAGTAGAAGTGCATGTAGAGCAGAGAGAGAGAGAGAGAGAGAGAGAGAGAGAGAGA
>NW_018022718.1:2490-10827 GCF_002006095.1 Pseudomyrmex gracilis | reverse complement strand
AGAGAGAGAGAGAGAGAGAGAGAGAGAGAAAGCGTTATTTATTCTAGCTCTTCTGGGACAAGTCCCCTAAAGCGCAACTAAAAGTACAATACAGCAATAATAATAATAACAAACAAAAATATATACATAAAAATTCAAAAATACAAAATAAATGAAAAAGAAAAGTAAGTATAAAGAAAAAGCACAAATACAATAATAATAATAGAATATAAAAATAATGATAGAATATAACAATAATAATAACAAACAAAAATATACATAAAATTACTCATAGACAGTCTAAATATAATTCGAACTCGACCACGTTCAATTTCTACGCTCCAACAAATAAGCATAAAAAGTAGTTTTAAAATTGCTTAATGTATCAGCTGTTCAAATATACGACGGCAAACTATTCCACGTGTCAATTGCGGTGCATGTAAAAGACTGCTTATAAATCTCGGTTCGACAATAAGGTACGACAAGCAAATCAGTGTCAACTCTGATTTGTCTATTAGAGATAGTATTTCTAAAATGAAAATTGTCAAACAAATTCCGAGGGTTATGCGTTGATAAAATGCAATAAACAAGGCATCCGACAAAATATATTCTCCTGGTGTCTGATTTTAACCATTTGAGAGCATCGTAGTATGGTGTTATGCGCTCATCCCTTCTGATGCCGAAGATGTATCTTATACACGCGTTAATCGCTCTGTGTAGCCTGAGATTGTGACTGACTGAAATATCTATTAGAGCACTACAACAATAGTCCAAGTGCGGGTAAATAAGGCTCATTACCAGCCGCTGTCTCAGAATTTGCGGCATTAGATTTTTGCACAGCTTCAGTTGGTATAATGTTCTTCTAATTTTGTTAATCGTATTGGCGACGTGCTTGTCCCAAGAAAACGTGCTAGCGATAGTAATTCCCAGATACTTGACAGCAGGCGAATATTGTATGACAACATCGTCAACTACAATATCGGGCAAAGTCTCAAAGTTAATGGCATTTATGAATCTACTAGAACCAGTAATGATAGCCTGCGTTTTTTCACTGTTCAAGACAAGTTTACCTGACGATGCCTATGAACTTATTTTGCAAATATCAGTGTTGACGCAAGCAATGCCGTCCCGCAGAGCGCGAGGTTCACAGTTCAGATAAATTAACAAATCATCAGCATAAAAGCTGTATTTGCAATGAGAGAGGACATCCAAGAAGTCAGAAATGTAGAGAACAAAAAGTAACGGTCCTAAAACCGAGTCCTGCGGAACAAGGATCCGGACCGGACTGAAACCGAAACCGATAACCGTATTTTAGTCAAACCGAAACTGAAAACCGGCCCGAAATATTATGTAGACTATTGGACCGGAACCGTAACCGAACCGAAAACTTTTTTCGATGTTTATTTCGGTTCGGATTTTTCTAACGTTGTTAAACGTTTTACAAGAGTTTTTATTTGGAAGAATTTGAAAATCACAGTCGTCATTGGCAACTCATTAGATTGTGTTCGAAGCCAAAGCTAATCGAATTTTTATCAACAAAGATGACACGTATGTTTATAATCTTACATATTTTTAATTCTTCGTAGATACACAGTTGATGTTAAAGGGGAGTTTCTCTTTCAATTTTTGAACATAAAATAAATATTACATAATGAGATTTTTATAAAGGTAAAGCTTAACTTTTAAAGCCTTAGAAATTTTACCTCAATTTTGCCAGTTCTTTTATAGCATTAAAAAAGTTTGAAAATTTCAATTAACCTTTTAAGATTATAAGTGTTTAGTTTTAGGTAAGTAGCGATATGACAGGATATTCACAGAAGATTACTTTTTTAAATTTTTTTCTTACAACAATTTACATGTATTATAATAATTTACGTAAGATTAATATGTTATAGGAAATCAATAACAAACTTGAAACAACCATTGGCGACACTGCAAGTTGCTGTAGAAGACAAAAGCAAAAAAGACAAGATATAATTTTCAAGACGAAATTTCCCATTCAAATGATTTATAAATTAATTTATTTTGGTTAATAAACGTGCATTTGTAATACTATGCAATTTATATTCTATTTATTAAATTATCTTTTTTATTCATTATAAATTTAACAATAGATACTTAAACACTTGTAACCGAAAAAAATCGATATCCAAACGGTTACGGTCGCCGTTATTGATAAAAGGACCGGAACCGAAACCGAAACCGAAAATCAGGTACAGCATCGGACCGTAACCGTAAACGGACNGAAATTTCATTTCGGTCCGAGTCCCTGCTGCGGAACACCAGTGCTGATAACGGCAGAGAAAGAGACAGAGCGGTCAGCAGGATCTTTAGTCACTTGCTGTCTACCTTTCAAGTACAAGCTTATCCAGCGTAATACTAAATTGGAGAATTTTTTATTCTCAAGCTTTCTCAAAAGCGTTGGGTGGCAAACTCTGTCGAAGGCCTTAGACAGATCAAATAAAACAGAAATTGTAACCATTCTCCTATCCGCCGCCAACCTCATGTCATCAAGCACTCTAATAATACCAGTTGTGTGGAATGACCCTTTCTATATGCCGATTGGTAGGAATCGGAAAGATCATTCTCCTCCAAAAATTCCTGTATCTGATCGCATACAATTCGCTCCAGAATTTTAGACAACACAGGAAGGATAGCAATTGGTCGATAGTGCTGTAGAGCTGTAGGAGTGTTGATTTTTGGTATAGGACATACGACTGCATATATAGGGAAAGATGCCATGAGACAAAAAGAAATTAAAGATATGTTTTATCACAGGCATTATGTATGACATTGTTAGACAGATTATACTCAAGGAGATTCCGTCACATCCTGCAGCATTGGTTTTTATTTTAGAGATTACCTTTATTGACTGCGGAGAGATATGCTTCCAGTAAACTTTACTGTCGTCAAAATCGTTCATCTGAGATGTATTTAAAACCACAGATGGTACATCAATGCTAGAGGTTCCAGCAACATGCACAAAAAAGTTATTCAGTTCCTCGACTAAGCACACCAGACGCCTGCTGACATTTTTGGTCTTGACAAGCCCCAAATGTTTCAAGTGACTCTATACAGTATTTGTATCCTTTGCCGAGTTAAATATTCGAAGATAATAGCTTGTTTTAGCAGTTTCGAACTTGATTTTGTACATGATTTCTCAGTCTCTTGAAAGCAGCATAATCGTTCCTGTTTCCGGTCCTCCGCCATCTTCTGCGCACTATGTCTCTATTTCTCATTGCAGCCTTGATCTGATATCCTCAGTCAGCCATGGCGCAGGAGAATTTTTGAAAGTTCTTCGCTGTGCATGTTTATTCAAACATTGCAATATATAATTATTCAACATTTCCACTTTTTCGTCAATAGAATCGGAGGTTCTTAGATGATCCCAGTTTTTAGCTTGTAGGTCCGTATAGAATTCTGCTTCCTTGAAATTCCTAAAGTCACGGCAAAGAACTTCTCTACAACATCCACGCTCAGCTCCGACTTTATAATGTATGTAGGCCAGATCATAAGCCGACAGGAAAGACACACCATGCTGACCGAACTTTGTGATCTTCTCAGAGTCATCTGCGATACACAAATCAAGAAATGAACTCGAGTTTTTCAGATGATGGGTTTTTCCATATGGAACCAAGTACAGGCCTGATGACTCAATAAACATCGACAATTGGCTGCTGTCATAACTAACAACAGACATGTCCGCATTGAAGTCGCCGAAAATAACGGAATGCTTGTAGCTAGTCTGAAGGTCTAAGAAGATATCTTGAAATTCACTAAGAAAACCACAATTAGGTGGTCTATATATTGTTGCCAACAATAGTTTTGCTGTATTGTTAACAAAAATTTCGGCTACAACATATTCTGGCTAGTTGCAATAGAGTCCTCCAGACATTTTCAGTATAACTGCACTAATTGAATTGCATATATAAAGCGATACCTCCTCGAGCCTTGTCCATTCTGTCACATCTATACAATATAAAACCAGGCAGATTGACCATGCTATCAGAAATTTCAGGCTTCAACCAGGTTTCCGATAGACAGACTATATGATGTTTTGAATTACTGAAAAAATGCCTGAATTCATCAAACTGCGCACATAAAGACTGACAATTCACGTGACATATTTGCAAATCTTCGATGTGATTTGTCTATCTATAATTAATATTCGCAATTCGAGCCGTTATTTTTTTGCTTAGTATAGGACACTTTTTAGCATCCGTTGCTTCGTGGATTAAGTCACTAGTGTTATTATTCAGACGCATATAATTGCTACATTTAGGAGTCGATTCGCGCTTGACGCAATCCTTCATTTCATGTGCCTCTCCACAATGTCCACAAGATGGTGTAAATTTACATGCCTTGGCTAGATGTCCAAAAGCAAGACATTTGCAACACTAGCACTCTTACGTGATCCGCAAATTTACAGGCATTAAAGCACAGATAGATTCGACCGCGAGACAGAAATAAATTCCGCACTTCCGGAGTAACTTCCAATACGCAACTTGTCGTATGTTTATTAGGCTTAACAGGATATATATAGACCACTCTCAATACATCCGCAGTCTTGTTCAAACCTAGCAGATTTTGCGCAAAGATCTTCTTTGCAATCTCTTCTGAAGACATATCAGTCGGAATGCCATAGACGATAATTCTAGGATTTGTCTTTGTGTTTTTTATTATCTTTAAACCTGCGTTAGTCAGTCCTTGATGCTCTTTCAATTTCTTCAGGTCAGGAGAGATTGCATCAATTTTAATGCCATTCTTGCGCGCAAATGAAACACTGTTTATCTTGAGCTGACAGTCGGAAGGCTTGAAAACACGACTTAGCGCATCCTTTGTTGCTTGCGACGTCGGGAAGTTACTCAATTTATCTTCTTGCGGCATTATTAAAAAAGAAGTGGAGGCCCGAACCTCAACGGTTGGTCCACGCAAGACATGCACCTTAGATTTAGGCTTAGAACCTATAGCCGATGCATATGAAGACTCAACCGCCACCGCATCTGACTTTCCCGCCGCAACCTGCAGTCGCGACGCACTTCGCTCTTCACTCTCCTCAAGAGCATTCGTAACCACTTTCCTAATCTCACCCACAATAGTACGCTCCAAAAATTTTTCTTCCAATAAGTGGGCTAGGACCATTGAAACTTCTAGGAAAGCTTCCTTACATATCCTAAAAGCTGACTCTATCTGCGTTTTCCTATCAACAGTATCTTTGCTCAATAACATAAGAGAGAGAGAGAGAGAGAGAAAGAAGCGTCATTTATTGTGTGCTTTAGGATTGTATCCTCTTAAGCGCAGTAAGCATACATAGAGTAGTAAAGCAGTAATAATGAATTAACAAAACAATATAAAAAAAGATATATATATATATATATATATATATAAAATAATATAATAATAAAAAATAAAATATAAAGAAAATAAAAATAAAGATACAAATAGAAACAAAATTAACATAATATAAAAAATAAAGAAATAAAGAAAGAATAAGCTGAATAGAATAAAAATAACAAAAAATAACAAAAATGTAAGCACGTAAGGCAACGTGAGCTGCCACCATCCAGCAAGTACTCATGTAGTAAACTTTTGAAGAGACCAATTGTTGTGATAGTACGTATATCGGAAGAATTGCTGTTCCAAGCTATAATCGCAGAGCATGTGAATGAGCGCTTCAAAATTTCAGTCTTACATTGTAACAAGATCTTCTGGTGCCGTTCAGGTACTTCTATTAGATTATCCACAAAATCTGAACTTCTCAAACAAAGTGAGAGGTCTATGTGTTGTTAGAATGGAAAACAACAGACAGCAGACAAAATACGTCCTTCTAGTATCAATCTTTAGCCATTGAAGTGTTTCATAGAACGAGGTGATATGTTTGTTCTTTCTGACATTAAAGATAAATCTGATGCTCGCGTTTAGCGCTCTTTGCAGTCGTAGATTGTGTTCAGCAGTAATGTCCGTTACGACGCAACAATAGTCAACAAGTGGAAGTATTAGTGATGTAACTAAATTCTGTTTAAGTTTCTGAGGCAACAGACGTTTGCATAACTTAAGTTGGTTTGCATAACTTAAGGTACGTTCTTCGGATATTATGCACAGTTTCTGTGATGTGTTTATTCCAGGAAAGGTTATGGGAAACAGTAACGCCAAGATACTTTACGTTAGAAGCTAGTTCAACAACAGTGTTCTTGATATACGATTCCAGGCAATGTAGAATAGTCCATCCCGTTCACGTGCATCGCAGACCCCATTATCATAGCCTGCGTTTTCTCAAAATTCAGAACGAGTTTATTCTTATTTGTCCAAGTTATGATATTTTGAATATCTGCATTGATTTTGGCTATTCCGTTCTGCAATTCGCTCGGTTTGCAGTGCAAATATAATACGAGATTGTCTGCATAAAATTTATATTTGCACTAAAACAAGGAGTCGCCGAAGTTGCGAACAGTAGAGGTCCCAGGACGAAGTCCTGCGGGACTCCAGCGGTGATAGCAGCCGAGAAAGATAATTCGAAGTTAATTGGATCACGCACTACCTGTGATTTGTTAACCAGGTACGACTTAATCGCAGTAGTTTAGAGAAATTATACTTGGCTAGTTTGTTTACAACTATCTGAGATTGAACTTTGTCAAATGCTTTGGATAAGTCGAAGAGAATCAGGATTTTAACCATTCTGTCAGCGACCCATCTCACATTATCCAGCACTCTGATGATGCAGATCTGAGTAGAGTGTCCTCTTCTATAGGCAAATTGACATGGATCCCACAGATCATGTTCCTCCAGGAAGCTCTGCACTTGCTTACAGGCCACTCTCTCCAGCGCCTTAGATAACGTAGAAAAAATCACAATCGGTCTGTAGTGATGAGGCAGCGGATCCCTAATCTTAGCGATAAAACAGACAAAGGATGTTTTTCAGGCATCAGAAAATATGGTGTGACATAGAGAATAATTAAAAATATGTTCTATGATAGGCATGACATAAGGCAATGCGAGTTTGATGATTCTAATTGAGATGCCGTCTAAGCCTGTGGCACTTGATTTTATTCTATGTAATGCTCGACTGATATTCTCTGGTGTAATATGTTTCCAATAGAATTTTTGATCATCAAAGACATCTTGCGTAGTATCATCCTCTAAAAGAACATTATCCGCTTAAGCTACTAGCTACTTGAACAAAGTATTGATTTAATTCTTCAATAATGTTTAAAAGACATCTAGTGATATTCTTAGTCTGTATTAGTCCCAATCTTTGTAGTTCACTCCAGACTGTATTAGAATTCTTGGTGTTAGAAAAAAGTGAGAGATAATAGTTGTTCTTGGCAGCTCAAACCAAGTTTTGTACATCATTTTTGAGTCTTCTGAAGATATTATACGAAATAGCTGTCCGATCTCGACATTATTTCCTACGAGCTCTATCTCTACTTCTCATCGCATATTTAAAGTCGCTTGTTAACCAAGGCGCAGGTAGATTTCTAAATTTGCACTGCTGAAGGGGTGCATGCTTGTACACATAGTGCAATACACTTTAATTGAAGATGGCAACCATTTCATCAATTGATGTAGACGAGACCAAACAGCTCTAATTAATATCCTGCATATTATGAATAAAGGCGGTCTCATTAAAGTTACGAAAGTCTCTGTGTATAACAACTGTCTCCCGCAGACGCTCAGTGAGTATATTATATTCGACATAAATCAGATTGTAAGCCGACAAAAAAGGTACCGCGTGTTGTCCATGACCAATAAGCTTGTCAGGGTCATCGATGATGCGTAGATCCAGAAGCGTACTTGAATTAGCTAACTAGAGAGGTTAGGCAACCCGGAAATTCAGAAAATTCTGAAACTTTGTGTGCAAGTAGAGTAGTTCATCCGTAACACAAAACTATTTTTCGTTTGTGCCATATTACGGTTTGAGAGGATAAAATCATCCCTTGAAAAAAATGCCGCAAAATTTTTTTGGGGATTATCTTCAAAACGATAAGTAATATTGAAAAAAAGTTCAAACAAAAGTTGCAACTTTTTTTATATCTACAAAACTGAGTACAGATAATTACACAGCCACACAAAAAAAAAAATTTCTTTGGCCTGGGGATCAGACCATGTTTATTATATGTTTTTGGGGTCGCTGAATCCGAATCCGAGGTCCATTAAACCCCATCGGGTCGGAGTTCCGCCATAACCTCAAAAAACACCATAATCTGAGCTCGAAATCCGAAAGTTGGCTTATTCCTGTGCCTGCCATAACGGCATGAAACCCGTAATCCAGGGACTCAGCCGGATAGCGGTACAACTCCGTTGCCCGCCGTCACCGCGTGGAGGTGCCCTGGACGCAGGTACAGGAAGAACAACAGAGTG
>NW_018022718.1:0-2215 GCF_002006095.1 Pseudomyrmex gracilis | reverse complement strand
TTAATGGACCTCGGATTCGGATTCAGCGACCCCAAAAACATATAATAAACATGGTCTGATCCCCAGGCCAAAGAAATTTTTTTTTTTGTGTGGCTGTGTTATCAAAAAATCCATGTTTTCGAGTTATCTACCACCCATAAAATTGAATTCTCGTACTTTGTAATTTTATGCACAAATACTTTTCTATAATCTTTTTTCATACACTAGCACAACACAGGCGCGCGCTATGATTAATAGAGATACATATAATTTGCAAAATAATTAATAAAAAATATTCAGAAGGAAAGATTTTACAAAATTATTTGTGTGTACCAAAACTTTTTCTATTATTATACATATATTATTTTACATTTTACATTTTACATTTTACATTTTTGTTGAAAATAGAGCCTTCTTCGAATGAAGATTTTGTTGTGGAGCTTTAATTAGCATGACGTGCTTTTTCTTAGAATCTCATAGCACACAAATTTCTATTATATATTGTAGATTATGGTTAGATATCTTGGAAGAAACCTGTGTTAAGGTATCTTTTCATATACGCAACATGCTGCGATAGCAAAGCGTTAGGGTGCGATCCCATGCAGTGTTATTTTTCGCGTAACGCGTAACACGTAACCAATCAGAGAGATTGTAATCTCTCGTAATCTTTCTGATTGGTTACGCGTTACGCGTTACGCGAAAAATAACAGTGCATAAGATCGCACCCTTAAGGGCCGTCTACAATGGAGAGTTTTAAGAGGATGCTGAACNGCTGGCAAAAGTCCGCTCAGCTGCTACTCATATATGTAATATTTCTATATTGCTAGTACGGTGCCGACCTGAAGCCCAAATGTTACGGTGCAGACAATATAGTAGCCTCTCTCTCGCGCAAGGTCCAGCTGCTTTGTGCGCATGTGGTAAACATTCAAGCACGCTTGAGCATTTCTCTTTCTCGCGTTCTTTCTCTCACTTTCCAATGCTTTGTCTCGCTCGCACTCGCTTAGTAGACGCGCCTGCGCATAATGACGCTCGACTATCTATGCCCATATTTGGACTTTGTGCGTCTCTCTTTCTCGGGCCTCGTGCCTCTCATTGCGAAGATACGTGACTAGCAATATAGAAGTATTATATATATGCTGCTACTCAACCGCTACGCTATCGGGTAGGTGACGCCATCTCTCAGGACCAAGTCAAACCAAAACAAGGATAGATAACATGAGAGAAACAAGGATAGACATATGTTTCTCTCTGACGCTTCTGCTAAAGTTGTACTAATTGTAGTTGGAATTTTTCTTGTCTCACAAGGCTTCAAAATCTTTTTTGAAGCACTCAAAATATTCGTCTATGTTTCTAGATTGGGATAAAGATATTTTTATCTGGGTTTAAATAGCCAATTTTGCGTATAAAGTAAAAATGTAGTTTCTGTAATAACAATCTAAAAATTTTTTTGTGTTTTTCTTAAATTTTTAGGCTTTATCCCATTCTTTACTATATTTTCTTTATTTCTGGAGAAGCATTTTTTATTCCGAATCATAGTTTTCACAAAAAATTTCAAATACGACATGAGGGTAAAACAGGACGGTTCAGCATCCTCTTAAGCCGTAACAGTAAGAAATTGACCAATCACAATCGATTATTCTTCTGTACTTTGTTTGTGATTTGTCAATTTTTTACTCTTACGACCTAAAACTCTTCATTATAGACGACCCTTTACAAGACTCAAATTGTTTAGAACTGCTTCTGCTATTATATCTTATTCGATGTCATTTTCTGCGTTATGTTGGAATTTATGATGGAATTTCATGTGAAATAATACATGAAATTCTATGAACTTAACGCAGAGAATATATCGAATTAAGTATAGTAGCGGAAGCATTTACAATTTGAATCACGTGATACTTTGGTACTGTAAAGAGCCGTCTACAATGGAGAGTTGTAGGCCGTATTAGTAAGAAATTGACCAATCACAGACAAAGTACAGAAGAATAATCGATTGTGATTTGTCAATTTCTTACTGTTACGGCCTACAACTCTCCATTGTAGACGGCTCTTAACACGTTGCGTATGTGAAAAGGTATCTTACATGCTTTTCCCGAGAATCATCAAAAAGTTAAGTGAATAATAATAAGTGATAGTGACTGACAGTGATTTATATGTGTATAGATTAAAAACTAAAACTTATAAGTGAATAAAAATATGAGTAAATATACTACTAAGTGAAAAAAACAAAGACAGA
>NW_018022717.1:2156-18897 GCF_002006095.1 Pseudomyrmex gracilis | reverse complement strand
TTTATCGCTATTACTTATTCCGATTTTCTGATCTGCATTGATACATGTGTATTTTTGTATGTTAGATTCCGCTGTTCCTACCTTTATTTTTAAATCTAAACTCTTTAAGCCTCTTGCACAATGGACGGAATAGCGATAGCGATAGAAATAACAAAAGTTTTAAAGAGTTTATATTTAAAAATAAAGGTAGGAACAGCGGAATCTAACATACAAAACTACACATGTATCAATGCAGATCAGAAAATCGGAATAAGTAATAGCGATAAAATTTCCGACAAGTTGGAATTCTGTGTTAAAGCCCCTTGCACAATGGAAGAAATAGCGATAGCGATAGAAATAACACAGTTTTTACCACACAAAATTTCAACTCGTCGGAAATTTTATCGCTATTACTTATTCCGATTTTCTGATCTGCATTGATACATGTGTANTTTATCGCTATTACTTATTCCGATTTTCTGATCTGCATTGATACATGTGTATTTTTGTATGTTAGATTCCGCTGTTCCTACCTTTATTTTTAAATATAAACTCTTTAAAACTTTTGTTATTTCTATCGCTATAGCTATTCCGTCCATTGTGTAAGAGGCTTAAAAACTGTGTTATTTCTTGCTATCGCTATTCCTTCCATTGTGCAAGGGTCTTAAAGAGTTTATATTTAAAAATAAAGGAACAGCGGAATCTAACATACAAATACATATGTATCAATGCAGATCAGAAAATAGGAATAAGTAATAACAATAAAATTTCCGACGAGTTGAAATTCTGTGTTAAAAACTGTGATATTTCTATCGCTATCGCTATTCCTTCCATTGTGCAAGAAGCTTTAAACGAAGCAGAGAAAGAGAGCAAAACAGAAAGATAAACTGAGAGAGAAATTCAGATGGCGTTACCGTATGAACTAGCCAACGTCGCGCGTGCGCGTTAGGCCTGTTCTACAATACAATTGTAAGCCGTAAGTCGTAAGAAATTGACCAATCACAATCGATTATTCTTCTGTAATTTGTCTGTGATTGGTCTATTTCTTGCGACTTACAGCTTACGACTGTATTGTAGAACAGGCCTTATTGCTGGCTTCACGAAATCGGGAGACTTTCGCTACTGTATATACTGTGCTTTTGCCATGTGCAATGGCCTTGACTGTTGGCCATAGACTTATATAATAGACGGAACATTCATGTAACAGGAGCATCGTTAAAAGAGACAGAAATAGTCGTGGAGTAGTTTTTTTCTTTTCTAGCAATGAGTTGATTGGTGGCCGCGGCAGGCCGAGGGAGTGGCCGAGAGCAACGAAGATAGAGTTCGAGAGTCAGTTGCATATATGTAATACTTCTATATGGCTAGTTGAGCTCTCAGCGCGGTCCCAACACTACGGTGCAGACAATGCTCTACTCTCTTTATTACTCTTTATCACTGTTCAGTTTGTTCAAAAGCGCATGCGTGACATATATCCATAATGCTTATATTGGCTGCGTTCCGATATTCACTGCCAGTACTGAAAATCTATAGCACATGTGACGTGAAGTATAACCTCGAAATTTTCCCGCAACGCTTGCGCATTACCAATTATTGAACACTTCTCCTACTCTTTCTTGGAGAGCCAATAAGCATCTATCTTCTATCCTTCAGTGTTGGGACAAGTCCCGCTTATGGAAAACTTGCTCAACTAGCCATATAGGAGTATTACATATATGGTCAGTTGAGAGAAAGTGATAGTGAAAGGTGATAGCACAGACTTATGAGATGATTGGTCCCCCACCGCTGTTATTGTAAAAGAGAGAAACAACTACTCCAGAACTATTTCTGTCTTTCAATGTTGTCTTCAACTTCGTCATATAAATGTTCCGTCTATTATGGGAGCTTTTCAGCTACGTACACAGACGACACTGTGCAACACAGTGTCCACTAGTGTGAGTGAGACACACTGCATGCTCTTTTTCACACTAATGGACATTGTGTTACACAGGGTGCGTTCGGGGAGCGCGCTATCAGCGCTATTGCATCATTCTATCTTTATTGCTCAGTAGATGTAAAACAAAGATAGAATGACGCAATAGCGCTGATAGCGTGCTCCCCGAACGCAGCCACAGTGTCGCCTGTGTACGTAGCTGGAAAGCTCCCTATATAAGTTTATGCTGTTGGCTCGGTCGCCATCACTCTCTCGCAACCATAAACCAATCCTAAGAAAGAGATTGAGGTGAGTGAAAAGAGAGAGAGAGAAAAAGTGGAAAGGAGAGAAGAGAGAGACAAAAAGGAAAAAAAGAAACACGCGATATCGTGTTCATAATTAATTATTAAGCATTTCAGGAGTATCACTGAATGTCGTAAAAACTTATCTGTATCATCTTGTTCGGATTTTTGAAAGTATTTTGCGATTGCTTTGTTATTACTCCTGTGACACATCGACATAGCTGAAAGAAGTATGTGATCGCGCAAAAAAAAGTATTCTTTTCTTTGCAATTACGGCTTCTTTTCCATAACAATGACAAACAATTTCTGATCGCTTGATTTGGCAAAAACAATCTTGTGCTTTTTTTACATGTGATTCACAGAAATTCGTCAGATTATATTATAAAATTTATGTCTTTACCTTGAGAAAAAAGAATAAATCTAGTAAATATTCAGTTTCATATGCTCCCGTTTTTTTACTTCAATAAAATAATAATCATGGTATTCCGTTGTGACTGTTCCGTCTTGAAGAAAGCTTAAAAATTGTCACTTAGCATTGGATAATGGATAAAAAATGTTAAAAGTGATGTATTTTAAGGTTAGGAAATCTGTCAAATGAACAAAAACTAGCGTTGAGCATGCGCCGTGATGTAAACAACGCGGTAATTTTAATCAAAACAAGATTTTACACATTAAAACTTCTACATACTATTTTACGTACTGTTGTGTTTGTGCTTTTTTCTCTCTTAAAGTAATGAAATAATATGTTATATAATATTGGTATTTTTTCAGATATCCATTTCTTATTTATATATAAGATGTCATTGATTGAAGGTGTAGGCGATGAAGTAACAGAATTTTTTATTATCCTGAGTATATTGTTGATAGGATGGCTTGCTTGGTGTTCAACAAATATATCAGATCAACCATTGATACGTACAGTACTTATTTTGCGTGACAGATCACCAGCTCAGTTATTGAATGATTCGCCAGCACATGTCATGTCACTAATGGATATTCATGAGGACACAAACAATACTGACCTGTCACCTAGTTTAGAAAGAACAGAAGTGGAAAATACATCTGAGATGGAAACAATATCAGATAGTAATGACACTATATCACCATATTGCATTTATCCAACAAATTCAAATCCAAATACATCTATCACAGGTAAATTTGATATTGGTGATGTATTATTGTGAGGAGTATTTTTGAGTTGTTACTGATTATATATACACATTGGATTATATATGTATATATATATGATGATGATTATATATATATATATATATATGTATATATGAGTTGTTACTGATTATATATACACATTGGATTATATATATGATCTAATGTGTATAAATATAGCAGATAAGAAATCCAGGATGTAATGCAAATAAATTCAAGATATAATTTAGATATAATTTAAGATATAATTTAGAGAAATGTCTTGATCTTAATATCAAGTCATCATCAGTTGATGAAAAATATAACAATTATTTAACATAAATCATAAGATGTTAAAATGATTAAAATCGAATTATAACATATGCACAAAAAACTTATCTTAAATTAACAAACACTTCATAATAAATTATAATACAATGAAAACATATTATATGACTTAATCTACAATGTTTTAATTATATAATTTAATTAAAATGCTGTTAAATTATTAAAAAAAAAACTAAACAATTCATTGTTGATAGAAACTAACTATCACAAGTCAAATGTTTGGAAGTTTAAAGACTAGGACTGAAAGACAAGAAATTGCTAAATAATATAGTGTTGAAGTATCATCTATAAAATGTCAAATTCAGAAATATGAGTCAGTTAATTTTATGTATTATCGGTAAATATGTTTTGTCTATAAGTTTTATAAAACTATTGTTTTGCATTTTAACATGTAACATTCCAGAAATTAGTCTTTTAAAATAGTTAAGTTTATTGTTTAAAATTTGAACAAAATTTCAATTAAATTAACTTGTCCAGTTATTAAACAGTGTTTGGCTATTATAGAGGTTTTATAATGATTTTGTTTTTTACATAATTCATGTGTTCTCTGATCTAATTAATCATCTTGGTTGTGTCATTTATATAGATTGTGCTCCAACATATATTATTTAGCAATTTCTTACAAAATAACAATTAAAAAACGTTTGTGTTGTAAGAACAAATCAAAATTTTTAATTCTTTTCACGAGAAGATAAAATTTACTGTTGGGATGGAGAGAAACCGTTGTATTAATTTCTTGGACACTTTTCACTAAAAGTTGTCCAAGATGGTCTGAAAATTGACTAATATCACAATGATATTTTCTCAGGAAGATATTTGTTCTTTTTTTCATATCATCCAATGTGCCACAAGAAAGGTACAATTTTTAGTCTGGTTGACAGAGTCTATATTGCTCTTTCATCCGGACTTCCATGAGAAAAACATTCTTTTCATTATCAACATTTTATCAGAAAACGGTTACTCTTTAAAAGTAAGGTAATTATGTAGAATAGGGGAGCCACCTCCGATTTCAATAATTTTTATATATGTTGTCAAGGTCATTGTCCCGAGTAATAATATGAAGGTTTTAGGCCGCGGTCATTGTTTGTTTAGAAGTTACAGAGAAAAGAAGTCTACTGAACAATATGTAATTTTTGGACATCCTATATATGAATATGTGTTCTGCGTGTGTTTGGGCACATGTTTGTTTATACGCTTTTGTAGTTGTATCTTGAAAGGTCGTTTCATGGAAAATGCCTCTATGTTCGTGAAGAATATCTTTTTGATCATTATTTGGCCGAATTTGCATTTCAGAAAACGTTCGATTTTGATGAACGATTGGACGCTTTTTTTGAAATAATGTCTGTAACAGATATTATTTTTGATCTCACGTACATTTCGTTCGTGTTTCAAGCGTGTAGGCAGGGAGGGCTGCGCCCCTCCCCCTGCTCCCCCCTCGAAAATCAAGTCGTTATTTTGTGAAAAATAACGACTTGATTGGATGAAAAAGGATGTCCTAACCATTGTGGAAATTTTGCGAGAGGGAATGCAGAAAGAAGAGTTTAGGTTAGGGTTAGGTTTTTAGGGGGTGGCGCAGGAGGGGCGCAGACCCTCCTGCCTACACGCTTGAAACACGAATGAAATGTACGTGGAACCGAAAAATAAGAATTCATTCATGAAACTTTTTCCTCTCATAACTTCTAAACAAACAACGACCGCGGCCTAA
Source organism: Pseudomyrmex gracilis (assembly GCF_002006095.1). NCBI lineage: Eukaryota > Metazoa > Arthropoda > Insecta > Hymenoptera > Formicidae > Pseudomyrmex > Pseudomyrmex gracilis. The sequence continues at coordinate 13,508 of NW_018022717.1, read as the reverse complement.
AACCTTCATATTATTACTCGGGACAATGACCTTGACAACATATGTAAAAATTATTGAAATCGGAGGTGGCTCCCCTATTTTACATAATTACCAAAAGTAACTTTAGATACTATGAATCTCAGACTAAAAAAACTCTTTCATATTAAGAATGCTGTTACTAAAGATGGGGAATCCTAGTTGATGAGAGAAAAATAATTGTTCTTTCTTACATTAAAAACCTCTCCAAAACGATATCTAAAGTGTTTGAAAATACTGACTTCCCGATCGAATACAAATGTTTTAATAAACTTAACAATACAATTAAGATCCACAAGGATAAAACTGATCATGATTTCTACGCAAATATTTTATACAAAATTAATTGCATCGATTGTTCGTTGTCTTATGTTGGAGAGACTTAAGAGACGACTCAATTGTTTTGATTTAAAAAACACATTAACGATATCAAACGTGATTCTTCTTAACTGTTGGTAATTTTAAAACATAAGACAGATCTCAATCATTCTTTTAATTAGAAAGACGTCCAGATTTTAGATCGTGAATCTAACTATTACAAAAGATTGATTTTCGATATGATCCACATAAGACAACAGTCACACGAATTCTTGAATTCTTTGAATTCTGTTAATGATTTAGAATTACTTGACATTTCGTATTTCAATTTATTAAACGACATAAAACGGAACATGAATTGTTTTCACCGTTAAGCTTATCCCGATAAACAACCTCTTTGGAGAGGATACATGTATAAATCTCTTGCCTCTTATCTCTGACTCCCACATGTGACTGTGTGCTTTCAAGTAAGTTACTTGTGAATTTTATTCTTGTGGTACATTACTTTAGCTGAATACTTCTTCTTGCTTTATCATTATAGGCTGTCATCTACATGGTAATTACACATTTTTTAAACACATATTACGGACTATATTTACGTTCCGGGTTTAACACGTTTACAAAAAAACCTTTTATAACATGGATGACTATCAATCGCCACTCTTACCTCATCTTGCGTTACACTCTTATATTGTGACTGCTTCTTGATATTTATATCTTTTATTATTAATTATTAATTATATTTTTAATTGTTACTTGCGACTGAAGAAGACTCCAGTAAGAGTTCGAAATGTTTCACGCAAAAATCTTGTTTGCAATTTTTTTTTATTATCATTAAAATCTTGATTTTTTCTCGACACTGATTTTAATATTTTGATTTGTTTTTAGCAATTTCTTGTCTTTTAGTCTTAGTCTTCAAAACTCCAAGCATTTGACTCTTGATGATATTTAGTTTACTTTTAATAATTTAACAGCATTTTAATTAAATTATATAATTAAGGCATTTTAGAGTAAGTTACACATAGCATGTTTTCATCATATTATGATTTATTATGAAGTGTTTGTTAATTTAAGATAATGTTTGTGCATATTTTGTAATTTGATTTCAAAATAATCTTTTTTTCTAATTCTAATCTTTTCAACATTTTAATTTATGTTAAATAATTTTTATATTTAATATTTAATAATTTTTATAATTTAATAATTTTTATAATTTTTAATAATTTTATATTTAATAATTTTATATTTTTCATCGACTGATAATGACTTGATATTAAAATCAAAACGTTTCAAAACATACCTTTGAATTATTGGCATTACATCCTGGACTTAGTTCTCATCTGCCATATGTACACATTAATGCTCTTAGAATTACAATCACCAAATGTTTTATTTACATTTACATACAATATCTTAATAATACATACATATCTTAATAATATCTTAAACTAAAACTTGTTTATATACTACACTGTCTCATTGTCTGAATTGGTAGCTATACTCTACATTTTAATACACATATTTTTGTTATACAGTACTTTTAAACACACAAATTCTTTAAACATTCTTACTCTCTTTACAACTACTGTTTTTGTTATCTCCGCTGCTTCTTAAAAAAACCAATTAAACGTATTTGGCAAATATGCTTTTTATTTATTTCTTTGTAGTACTGCTGTAACTGAAATTTTATTATATTGTGTAACATTTATATTGTGTAACATTAGATACAAGTTCTCAAGGAGATACTATGCCAGCAGAATCCACGCCGACAGAAGAGATACTTATTGAAGCCATGGACTCGTTCAGTAACGATACTCCAGCTTTATTGCCAGAGTCTGTTAAATCAGACATCAGTGCTACAAATACAGCAATGCAAACTACTTGCAGTAGCTCATCAGAACCCATAGTGGACAATGCAGCTCTATCTGATAATAGTAATGAGATCACTATAAAATTGAAGTTTATAAATGACGATCAAAAACTTGTTACTGGAAGTCTCAAGGAAATGTTAGGTGATTTTAAAAGGTAATTCTGACACATAGATATATACATTTTTATTGATATATGCTATTAAAATTGTAACATTTTATATTACGATAAGTAATAAGCCAATTTTCATAATATAAAGATACAGATTAATTAATCTTTAGACGGCCGGCATTTTTTCATTGAAATAGTATATTTTTTTCTTAAAAGTTCATGTATATTAAGAACATACACGTTGCGCGGAATCTGGAGGTTTGTATGAAATCCCAAAAGGGGCTTTTGCGGTCGTCTAAAGGTAAATCTTATTTATATTGTTCTCATTTGTAAAATTACCATTAACTCTGGAATACGTATCATTTTTTTCTTGGAAATACACAAACGAGATGTGATAGACCCTGAAACTTTAGTATATTTTAGGCTTAAAAATAGAAAGAGAAAAAGAAGTAACTAGTTGCAATTTCGCAGGAGGCATTTTCAAATCGAATTGGAGGCACACAAATCGGTGCGATTAATATTCAATGGCCGTGTGTTGAAATCCGACACTCAAACACTTGAACAATGTGGTTTCTTTAACAACTGCGTAGTCCACTGTTGGGTACATCAACCACGACCAGCTGCCATATCGTCATCCCAAACGACGTCTACGTTGGACAGCTCATCGACTATCTATTTTAATTCTCAACCGTTCCCGGATCTGCCGACCGTCGCAGAAATCAACTCTGTACAAAACGAGTGGGACTTGAGCCGACTCTTAGTGGCTCTTCTAACGATTATTCTAGGTATCGGCTGGTACTCGCGATATCATTACGCTCAACTCTTTACTGTGACAACCACAATCGCGCTTTACGCACTTACCGTGATTTTTGCTTTTTCTCTGTTGAGTAATTTCTTTCCTGATCAAGATAATATCGGAAATGTCGAGTAAAATCACACATAACGCTGTGTATATATTAATGAAGATATAATGCAATTGGTCTAACATGTGATTTAAGAGGATACTGGATATCGACTATAGAGATCTGTAAACCGACTTTCTCCTATGACGTTTAGTGTCGTATTTATTGCAATAAATCTAAAATGCATTCTACAAAAATAAATAAATTGTGCTAAGAATTGGCGGTTGTTCTTTGGAATGTCAAAATTCAGTATAAATTTTTTCTTATAGTTTCCTTCATTCATGTATGTAGAATTATTTGTAAGCTTATGTACATATTTATAATGAACAAGCGCCATAAGTACGAGACAAAAAAAAGTCTAATGAGACATTCAAATTATAATTTGACCATCTAATTGATGAGAACAACGTCATAGTGTGATGATGTATATCTGATACCATATACTATCATTATGAATGAAAAAAAGAGTTCAAAAAAGCATTATATACCCATTTTCAAAAGCTTTATATAGTTTTGTACATTTATTTGCTTCTGTAGAAGCGCTTTTAATGTTGTGCAGTAAATAAAATTAGAAAATAAAGAAAAGGTTATAAAAACGTCGGTTTACAGGTCTCTATAGTCGGTATCCAGTACCCTTTTAAGAAGGTTCTGGAGCGTACTATATATATCGCGACTACTGTTACCGATACAAGTGGCATCAACCATAGAACGTCGTTAGAGAAACAAGGACATACATATGTAAAAAGATGTTATGTTAGTTTTAAACGTATTATAGATTGTTTGTATTGTAGGCTCCCCCTCCCCCCCCCCCAAATCAATCAATAGTCTAAGTCTTATTACATTCTTCAATGTTATGTCTATTTCGGATACTTTTTGGTTTTTATGAATACCTCTTGAACTTCAAATATCAGTACACTAAAAGTAGAAGTGATTGTTAACTTCAACAATTTTTGTTAAGTTTTTGATATATTGAAAAGTACCCGAGATTAATTTCATTATTTTCTTTTATTCTGTAGAGCCGGTTTTCTATCCGAGCAATAAATACAAAATGCAATCTAAAATACGAATTACTCGTTCGATCGGTATAACAGGAACGTCCAGGACCCTCTTAACGGACTGTATATACGTACATCAATTTATAACTGATAATCAATTGAATCCAATAGCAATCTCCATTGTTGAGCGTTTGCATAATACTTTCAAGAACAAAATAACAAATAATACATTTTCTAATCTGTGATTTTTGTCAGATTTTCTGAACATTAGTTTTGTATCAATCAGTTTGGATGCATATATTGCTTCACTAATGACAGATTATGAAATGTAACGCAACATATAATGACGTAGTTTCATTGACATTTTCTGCAAAGTCCAATTGAACTTATTTACATGCAAAAGATACTAAATTATCGAACATATGACATTCCTTACAAAAAATACAGCAAATTTGTGTCGAATTATAAGCTTGTTTTAAATGATGCCGCAATCTTTGGTGAGATTTTGGCTTTTCACTGAATGATATTCATCACTCTAAAGTGCGCATTTCACATTGGCATGTAACTTTTGAAAATCTCATTTAGCCTTGTTGTATCTTTAGAAGTCATTGTATTTGGATATTGCGAGAAGTATCACCAAGTGCCTTGGTATGTACATAGCTGAATTGATAAATTGCTCTGACATGAAAGTGAGAGTACCACATTCGATTCCTGGCCTAGGTGATATTTTTCTCTTTTTCTAGTATTAATTATATATATATATATATATACATATAAAAATCTTAATTTTATATATATACATATATATATATATATATATATATATATATATATATATATAAAATTAATATTACATACACACGCGTGCATGCGTTTCTCTACTTTTCCGATAAAAGTCTTGGCACAACTGTCAATTCTTAAACGGAAGATAAAAAACCAGTTTTAATAAAAAAAAAAAAGTATCTAGAATATAGAGTTAAATTTAAAAAGTTTTACGTTATTTGCCAGTGTGTTATAACGCTCTGATGTTCTCACCTCCTAATTGGCTGATATATTTTTTCTCTTTGCATTCAATTCCTTGGAATACTTTATAGAAATAACACATCTGTTAATTTTAATATATGTACATTTATATATAAAAATACATGTAAATTTTTTTACTAAAAGAAATTGCTGTGTGTGTGTGTGTGTGTGTATATATACATATACAAATATATACATATATATATATATATATATATATATATATATATGTCGTGGCGTGTAGTTATATTCAGATAATTGGATTAAATATCTTTTGTATGAAAGTGTAAAATAAGTTTGTATCAATACATTATTTTTACTAAATGTTATTTAATGAAAAAAATTGAATATGAAACTAATAAAATTAATCATTTATTTATATTTCTCTTAAAGAATTGTGTAGGTATTTTATAGGTACACTGATAAAAATATATTTATATTTCTCTCCGATAAAAGACAAATAAATTGTACATAAGAACATTTAAAAAAATTAATTTAGTTATATATAATATGTTTTTTTGAAGTTTTATAATACATTACATTGTGTGTATTAGTGTTATATTATTCATATTAAATTACATATGTGTGTGTGTGTGTATCATAAATTTCAAATTTATTCTCGCATTTACATGAGATAAAGTAATATTTTATAAAGGTTAAACGGTTAGATAATAATTTAACGATAAACAAAGTCTTTTGTTTCTGAGATTATACAAAATGTAAATTTTTATTCAAAATATAGATATAATAAAAAACAGGAAGGTAGCGATTTACATATATTATTGTGTCTGTGACTTACTCTATATAATTTGTTAGTCATTGCTAATAATATATTATATTGAGACTATTTTATCTAATGTTAAATTCTATTTATTATCTGTTAAATTCTAGTTATGTTGAAACTTTCATAACGAATTTAATTTTCCAGAAATACTCTTATATTTTTTTCTCACCTTATGGAAAAAATGTCACCAAATACGTGTTTAGTGTATGCTTTGTCACATATTTTCAGTAATAAACACTTTCATTGATAAAAGTAAAATACAGATTATAAGCGCCAAATACTAAGGCCTATTCTACAATAAGTTGCAAATATTCCGTCGCCAGTTGCGAAAGTGACAACTACTAGGAGAGTGCTACTTCCGGTTGCGCTTGGCCATAATTTGCTGTTACCAAAAGTTAAAATTTTACCAACTTTCTTTTGGCAAACGCAACAGCTAAGCGCAACTAAAAATAGCAATTTTTCCCTAGTAATTGCTATCTTTTGTAATTCATTGTAGAATGACCCTAAGTATTAAAATAAATATGATTTGCGTTGATTATCAAATATTTTTTAACCATATATAAATAAATATAATTCTTTAACAGTTTTTAAACTAACATTTGAGCAACTTTATTATAGACATGATACATACAAGATACAAGATATTAATTGATGAAATATTTTAATTAAATGCTTTATTTTGTCATTTTTACAAAATAAGTTACCATAAAAATCATGTGTAAAGATTGTATAGTTTACAAGAGTGACTATATCTCTATAAATTATACGTAAAACTAAGAAAATAATGTATAATATGCGAGGCAAACGATTTACGATTTTTGTCATTTCCTGTTTTTTATTTCTCAAAAATATTAATACTTCAAAACTAGATAATATTTTTTATTTGAAAGAGAATGTTGAAATATATACAATGAGAAAACTTATTTGTATACTTGTGTAACAAAGTATAAGAAATATCCTGTATTTTTTCCAAACAAACTCCAATGAAAAACTCGACTCAGTAAAGTTTTTATGTAAGAGAGTTTTTTTAAAGAGATAAGCACGTTAAGTGATCGATCTGTGCTTCGGATAATTTGTTGTATTTGGGATTTTCTACAAATACACTAATCTCATCAAGTCCCGTCTTGAAAGTGAAAAACGCGCAAATCGGCTTCCTGTTTGATGACAATTCTTTTAAAGACAAAGATGCTTTTGAATGTATCACTCTTATCGTTTGTTCATTCAGTAAGTTTTCATCTAGCTCGTCATGTGGTGACTTGATCACATAAGTGAGTTTCTTATCGGCAAGATACAAATCGTACGAATAACCGTAAAGACCAAATATCAAGTCTATCTCATGTCGCAAGCGAGTGTATGTGAGGCGCTTAAATCCGCGCGGAGAAATCAGAATCGAAGCCTCGCCGCTTTTCGCACCATATCTAGGTTCTATATCCACGAGCATTACATTGACGTAACTTCCCGAGATTTTTCTTTCTTCGCAGACATTTGCTTTTACAGATGATTTCGTTGCTATATCATGATACTCCAAAGCGAGTTGCAATTTCATTTCTTTGATGTCCATATCTATGTATGATATTTCCATATGTGTATTCTCCGAGTGATGTTTTAAAGGAGTCTTTGTTGCTTTCACAATAATGTCCTTGTGAGTCTTAATTATTTCGGCTAATTCCTCGTTTTCTACTCGATAATACACGACGGCTCTGTCGGACGGTAGTAGTTCAGCTTTCTTTCGCAGTTTTTGTATCCGATTGATTACTTCTCGCGCTATTCCTTCGTTGTACATCTCTTTGGTGTAAAAAACATCCATAAGAATTAACATGTTCTCCATTTCGTGAGTTTCATATTTCTCCGCGTAATTATTGTGTTTCTCATCAAAATGATACATTAAACGCAGATCCTTGACTCCAAGCTTATGACCTAATACGTCAATTTCTTTTTTAACGAGAAATTCACTTAATTGACTGTCAGACAGTTCTCTGATAGCCAGCGCGACTTGTTTGAAATCACTTCTCAAACGAGCACCGAGTATCTTATGATCTGGCTCGGCTCTCAAAAGCACATAATACTTTCGTTTGTCGGTGCTAACAACCATGTTCTTGATATTAAGCTCTGCGAGTATGTACGATTCCATCTTCCTCAGTTGCACCAATACTTGAGCATCGTGATGAATCACTACGATCTCCTGCAGTGGATATTTGATAGGTATTCCTTTTCTATCCCGAACGATACGTCCCATTTCAATGACGAGCTGCATACTCGACACAGCCTTCTCTATGTCTTTGTCGATCAGATTCGTGATTGGTTTAGGAATCATTTGAAAGTGTATACTATCTAGACTTGTTCCTTGCTGTGAGGTCTTTTTGGACATGTACTGGAACATAAATTCCGTCAAGAATGGCGTGAAAGGCGCGTTCATTCTAATCATTGTATCAAGTACTCGAAATAGAGTGAACAACGCCGTTAAACGATCAGATAGCTTATCTGGATCAAATTCGTCGCCTTTGATGCGTCTCCTGTTCATTCGCAAGTACCAGTTAGTGAGATTTTCGATGAACTTAAGTAACCGAGGTACCACAGTGTACAGTCTATACGCTTCCATTTCTTCTTTCATAAAAAGCAATAGTGATTGTAGGGAAGACAAAATCCATTTATCCATTATATTGTCAGAGTTATGTTCAAGCGCCCCATCAAATACAAAACGAACATTGTTATCTGTCTCATACAGCTCGATGTTCTGTATGAGAAATCGAAAAGCGTTGTACCAAGGTAACAAGACGTCTTTAACAATGTCATGAACGCCGCTCTCCTTGAATCGCAAATTCTCAGCCCTGACGACTGGCGAGTTAATAAGGTAGAGACGCAGAGCATCAGCGCCATATGATTTCACCACTTTCATAGGATCAGGGTAGTTTTTCTTGCGCTTAGACATCTTCTGTCCATCAGACGCAAGAATAAGTCCGTTAGCTACGAGATTCTTGAATGGCGCCTTGCCAAAGAGCGCGGTTGAAATGACTAGAAGTGTGTAGAACCATCCACGCGTTTGATCGATGCCCTCGGCAATAAAATCCGCCGGGAAGCATTTGTTAAAGTCTTCCTGTCGCTCAAATGGATAGTGCATTTGTGCATATGGCATTGAACCAGATTCAAACCAGCAATCAAATACCTCTGGTATGCGACGCAGTGGTGAGTGTCCTGGTCGTTTCGATGGTATAGTCAAATGATCGATGTTCTCCCGATGAATGTCTTCTACGTTGACGCCTGTTAGCTGCTTCAGCTCTTCTAAGCTGCCCACGCAGACGATTTCTTCTCGATCCTCGGAAATCCACAACGGTATAGGATTGCCCCAGTAACGATTTCGGCTTATGGCCCAATCGCGAGCGTCTCGCAACCAATTACCGAATCGCTTCTCTTTTACATAATCTGGTACCCAATAAGTAGCACTGCTCGCTTCCAACAGCTTATCCTTGATCTGCTCAACCTGCAGAAACCAGGACGGCACAGCTTTGTAAATAAGTGGTGTATCAGAACGCCAACAAAATGGATAACTATGCTTAGTTGTGGTGCTGACAATCAGTCTCTTCTTGGCTAATAGATATTTTATAATGTCTTTGTCTGCATCTTTGACATACTTGCCAATAAAATCATGAACTGGTTCTATGAAACAACCACTACTGTCGACAGGACATGCGCTCATATTATCTAGGTTCTTGCTTATGATACCAGCTTCTATGCAGCATCGATAATCATCTTCTCCAAAATAGGGGGCTTGATGGACGATGCCTGTTCCCATCTCAGCTGTAACATATGTATCATTCAATACTTGAAAAGCACCTTTTGTTCTACAATGCAAAAAATATGGAAACGGTGGTTCATATTGTTTTCCTTTTAAGTCTGTGCCTTTTCTTCTGCCTTGAATAGTATAAAGATCTTGAGATTTAAAAACAAGACCCAATTGTGCCTCTAACATAATAAAAACATTGTCAGACTTGTTATCTTTTACTTCAACATATTCATAAGTAGGATTAACACATAGTGCCAAGTTGCTTGGTAATGTCCAAGGAGTAGTTGTCCAAGCTAGAATAGATACACCTGGTTCATTCACCAATGGAAAGGCTACAACTACCGATGGATCGACAACATCCTTGTAATTTTGGCCAGCTTCAAAGTTTGACAATGATGTATTACATGCAGTTGAAAAGGGCATTACCTTAATTCCTTCATATACAAGACCCTTAAGATACAGCTGTTTAAATATCCACCAAATAGACTCCATATACCACGGATACATAGTTTTGTAATCATTTTGGAAATCAATCCACCGACCCATCCGGCCTATAATCTTTTCCCATTCCTCAGAGTACCTCATGACGATGCTGCGACATTCATTGTTGTATGCCGCAATACCCATTTTAGCAACGTCATCAGGCCCTTTGATATTTAACATTTTGTCGATCTCATTTTCCACCGGCAATCCATGACAGTCCCAACCGAATCGGCGTTCCACATGGTGACCGGTCTGATAAGCATATCTGGTGATGATGTCTTTGATGGTGCCAGCGAGAATGTGGCCATAATGTGGCATACCAGTAGCAAACGGCGGCCCGTCGTAGAAGGAGAACTTCGATCGTTTGCATGACATTCGCATGCTTGTTTGGAACACGTTCCACTGTCTCCATAGTTCTAACGTCGTTTCTTCCTGTTCCGCAAAATTGATCGTCTCCGGCAGTTTCTGCATCGTTCTCTTCTAGTTCTCAGTTAATACAGTAAAAATGTCTTGCCAAAAACGATTAAATTAGCTGACGTAACTCTTCGAACATATGCCGAGACAGTCACGATACCGTTTCGAATTACACATCGATGTACACCTGCGCTACTATGATGCAGTGTTGTTGCGAAGTCACGTTTTCGCGTATGCGCATTGTACAGCCAATTAAGTTCCCATAAAAGCTGTGTTTTCGCGCATGCGCCTTTAAATGTAGCATTACTGCCGTACTAACTCCGACATTATTAAGGGTCGTCTACAATGGAGAGTTGTAGACCGTAACAGTAAGAAATTGACAAATCACAATCGATTATTCTTCTGTACTTTGTCTGTGATTGGTCAATTTCTTACTATTACGGCCTACAACTCTCCATTGTAGACGGCTCTTAAGGTTCTGTAAAGACCCAAATAATTTTTCATGATTAACACGTGGAGTATGTTTTAATACTATTTGTTTAGTTTTTTAATAACATTCAAATGAAAAAATATTAAGAAGATAGGATTTAAAGACAATAGAAATAAATAAACATAGAAATAACATTTAATTTAATATTTTATTTGGCAGAAATCACG
>NW_018022717.1:0-1896 GCF_002006095.1 Pseudomyrmex gracilis | reverse complement strand
TATATAAATCACAAAATCTTTTCTTTTCGAGGCACGTATCTAAAACAAATAAACTCAGCAACAAAAATAATTAGTAATATCATTATAATTAATTATTATAATTAAAATTATCCTACGCTCTTTAACCTTCTCAGTCCCTACCTACTGCGAGATCCCGCCAAAACTGTACATGTTGGTGCCTCTCATTTACGTGCATATATGTGTACATACATTACTGCATTCTTCTAGCAGCGCAGTGCGCATGCGCGAAAACGCGACTTCGCAACAACACTGCTATGATGTAGGGATGAGCACATGATATCGATATATCGACAATATCGATATAATTCTTTTGATATTCGATATTTTAGTATCGATTATCTGTTATTGATAATATCAAAAAGGTATCGATAATTTTATTTGATATTGAATATCGCATTGTTTGATCGGAATTATAGGATACATTCTGATTGGTCAATTTCCTTACGGCTACGTCTTACCAGGGTTGGGTTCACGTATTATACATGAGATATTGTACATTGTATTTTATCAAAACAAATGTTTGTATAATAACAATTATACAACTAAACACAACAACTATACAGTTTATAATTTGTATAATTGTTGTTTAGTTGCATAATTGTTAGCTGCATTAGATTATGTGAGCATCAAAGTTGGGCATGTATTATACCGTATAATACGTGCCCAACTTTGATGCTCACATAATCTAATGCAGCTAACAATTATGCAACTAAACAACAACTATACAAATTATGAACTGTATAATTGGTGGTTAGGTGTATAATTGTTATTATACAAACATTTGTTTTGATAAAATACAATGTACATTATCTCATGTATAATACGTGACCCCAACCCTGCGTCTTACGATCGTAAGTAATTTTGTGTGTGATGGCCTTTAGGCCTGTTCTACAATACAGTCGTAAGCTGTAAGTCGTAAGAAATTGACCAATCACAGATAAATCACAGAAGAATAATCGATTGTGATTGGTCAATTTCTTACGACTTATGGCTTACGACGTATTGTAGAACCAATCACAGATCAATTAAAGAGGAATACTCAATGGTGATTGGTCAATTTCTTACGACTTACAGCTTACGACTGTATTGTAGAACAGGCCTACATGTGAAAAAATTTTAGCCGTAACCGTAAAGTCGTAAGCAATTTAACCAATTAAGGGTCGTCTACAATGGAGAGTTTTAGACCGTAACAGTAAGAAATTGACAAATCACAATCAATTATTCTTCTGTACTTTGTCTGTGATTGGTCAATTTCTTACTATTACGGCCTACAACTCTCCATTGTAGACGGCTCTTTACAGACCACTATTATCTTACATTAGTTGGAATGCTGGCCAGCGATTGGTCGATTTGCTTACGACCTTGCGACTACGTCTAAATTTTTGCTACGTGCAATGGCCTTGAACATCAAATGGAACGTATTCTGCAAAAGTGGAACTATAATTGAAAACAAGGCTTACTCTTATCTGTCCAATTATGGCTGTGTTTCAAAATTCACTGCCAGCGCTAAAGATCTATAGTTTAAGTCACATATATTATACAATTTTAGCACTGGCAGCGTGCTGGCAGTAAATTTCGAACACAGCCTATAACGCACGAAACTGTATTGTAGAACAGGCTTTCAGTTATTACTGGCAGCATAGAGCTTATACTCATGGAGAGGCCCTGCCTATATGCTAACCATAGAGAGGGCTCCGCCGGGAGGATCGACAAAGAGAGATATATTTCGATCAGAGAGAAACCTGAGAGCGGCCATCCTANTGTAATTTTTTACGACGGTTTCAGCCGCTGGTTTTAGCCGCATTTCCACAAAAGTGGAACTCAAAGGCCGTTCTCCATGAAACTCAAGTCGCAGGTCTCGTGGAACTGATCAAT
>NW_018022716.1:0-18949 GCF_002006095.1 Pseudomyrmex gracilis | reverse complement strand
CACGTAACGCTCGCGTTTCTCGCAAGATTCAACAGTCATGAATCGCATCGCGGAGAACAGATTGTCCGATTCGATCGATCCAACGGTCACGTATCTCTGTTTACAGAGGACCAAAATTCTGCAACCGGCGCTGTTCGCGGTACCGCGCGCCAACGCTTATTCTCCCGCGATTCGTTCAGGTAACGACGCCGCGCATTTGAACGTGACCGAGAACGTTGACGTAACCGTGTTTCGATGGACGGTTTGCGCCCCCGCTAAGTCGCACGATCGAGCCAACCGCGTTACGGACCGATTGTTGAATCGCTTGCGCGATGAGATATGTCGCAGATACAGAAGCCACGTGGAGTCCGTGATGCGTCTGTGGTCCGGAGAAGCGCGGCGCGCGTCCGAAACTCCGTCGACGCGAATGGAAACGAACACTCGCGACTTACGTCACCGCGTGAGATCCGGACAGTACAAGTACATAACGCACGCGAACACGTACACGGCCGACGGAAGAACCTGGATCGACGTCAACGCTTACGTGGCCAATGAAGTGGAGAGCGACTTGGCCAAGAGACAGAATTTTGTTCGCAAAGTAACCGAATCGTTCGGAGCGGTCTTGGGTGAGCGATGCGTCAAGATGTCACCCAGAGGTATGATCCGTACCGCGGGCTGCGCGATGCGCTCGGTCAGAAACATCGAACACACGCATCACCGACACAACGGATCCTTGGAGATAGCTGGAGAAACGGTGCGTCATTCCAGCAACTGCACCTCCGACGAATCTAGAATTCCGAGGAAACGATTCGCAAAGTGCGAGATGCTGGAGTTCTTCGATCCGTGCGAGTCGCACGAGAACGTGCGACCGATGTGTCTCGTGCCAAGAGAATACGTGTGGAAATGGAACGAATACCATTGGGTCGTGGAGGACAACGACACCGCGTTGTACCCAGTCAGACAACGCTGTAACGACGCCTCGAACGCGGACGACGACGCCGCATCGAACGCGGACGACGACGACCGTGAGGACGACGACGACCGCGAGGACGACGACGACCGCGAGGACGACGACGACCGCGAGGACGACGAATCTGGCCGATACCGTCGTTTGCGAGAGTCACTGTCCACGGAACCACCAGTGTCGTCCGATAACGTGAAGTTATTTCTCAACGATACCGTGACGAACGACGACGATACCTTACTCCGATTGCTCGAAGTGAACAACGACGCCGACGTAATTATCAGCGATACCGACGACGACGACGACAACGAAACGGCGATCGAGAGCTCCGTTGACCATCTCGATCGCGAAGCTGCGCGTTCGATGTCCAAAGTCGGCGATCGTTCGACGAACGAAACGTACTACGAGCGATGTTTCCTAGGCACCAATAACAATCGCACCGATGACAACGACCGCGACGACGATCCGGACGTTATATTGGACACTCGTCGCAATACGGCCGTACTGCGCTTCTCGTTGTCTCCGTCCCCAGTGGAACACGCGTCGCCGTGCAATTCTGGAACCGCGTCTCCGGTACTGGGAGGTAGAACGTCTTCGTTCACTCCGAGAACAATTTCCGAAACCGCTTCGACGACGTCGTTGGTGTTATCTCCGGGTAGAAGACGTCGCGGCGCTCCGTTCAACAACGACAGCTCCGAAATCGCGTTGTACGGAAAGAGAGTGAGACGCGCCCTGTTCGCAAACGATCATAGCGGTGGCGACGCGCCGCACAGAAGTTCCGACAGCGGATGCGAAGACGCCACTATAGTGATAGACGACAGCGACGACGACAACGACGCTGTCGCGCTTCGCGAAAGAGCCAATCGTAGAAATCGAGCGGGATCACTTCGCGCGAACTCGTGGACGACTTCTATGGATTCTATTGAAAACAGGTACGACGAATACGACAACGATTCGACGATTGCATTCTCGCGCAACGACACCGAAGATACGCAGCAACATTCGCGCGACGATACCGCGTATGATCAACAAATGTACCGGAACGAGAACGCCGACGATCCGACGCTGTATACGAACGAAGAAAGCGACGACGCGGATGATCCGCCACCGTCATACTCGCAAGTTATGGCTGAAATTGAACGCGAGGACAAAGCGCAGCAATATCGCTTGTAGTTCAATAGCATAAATGCATCAATTATGTAGCAGTGTATCAATTACGTATCAATGTATCAATTATGTATCAATGTATCAAGTATGTATCAATGTATCAATTATATATCAATGTATCAATGTATCAATGTATCGACTATATATCACTTATGTAACAATGCATCAAGTATGTAACAATGTATCAATTATGTATCAATTATATAACATTGTATCAACACGCATCACCAATTACCGGTGTGAAACAAATGCCGTACACATACACTCGTACGCGTGCGATTTGTATCTATGTTGCAACACACGTAACTCTACATTCAAAAATTGAAAACAATACAATACTCTTGTTCAATTTGTACGAGTGTTCATTTGTTTACATCAATCGTCGCAACGAGCGCGTGGTTTGAAGATAAGAACAGTTACCAAAGTTGTTCCGATGAACGCGACACGCGCGCGTACTTTCGCGAACCAGTAGCGACTATTCAGTTTCAATCGCCGTTGAAAAGTATCAATTTGTTCAACGCGTTGCGTTTGCTCACGCGTTTGTTCGATTTTATCAAGTGCGCCACGAGAACCTTAGCGTACATACGAGCTACGCTCTTGCACAGTTCGACTGAGTGCGCCTTGGCTGTATCGAAAACCGCGTCGTCGTTGTATTCGTTTCGAGCGCGATGAAACGTCTCAACGTATCGCGCGTGCTCGCTCAATTGGTGCGACGTCACGTGTTCGGCGAACGATTCTATGTTGATACGTCGAAGAAGCGCGTCGCGTTGCCCGTTGCGCGTAGTCGCCAACAGCACGCTGTCCACGATCAAACACATGGCGACCACTTGAGCGTTGGGTCTGGACAGCGCCATGCGAACGAAATCTCTGCGAGACGCTAGAGCGCACAGAATCTTGTCTGTGGTTAAAAATTCGCGGCATTGCGCGCACTTTTTCGCTAACGTTCTCGACAGGAGCCGATACGTGACGAATCCGGCAACGTACTTTGCAACTTCGAAGCGCATGGCTGATCTGAATACCGGAGGTATCACTGTGGGTAACGGTAATTCGTCGCGACGACTCGTTGCAGCGATACGCGCTATTCCGGTATCGTTGTTGACAATTTCGCGGACGGCGTTAGCGTCGACGTTAGCGTCTGCGTCAGCGTCGACGTTAGCGTCTGCGTCAGCGTCGGCGTTAGCGTCTGCGTCAGCGTCGGCGTTAGCGTCTGCGTCAGCGTTAGCGTTGGCGCCAATGTTGTTCGCGAAACAAGCGCCGCGACTAGAGCGACGATCGCGATCGTTGCTATCGTTTTCGAGATCGTTCAATTCCACGCAATTGGAACTCGCGTCGGCGGAATTGGAAAATTGACGTCTTGTGTCCACGTGCGCGACGATTTTTCGAAACGCCGACACGAACTGCTTCGTCGTAGGGTTGTTGTTGAAACCACCGTGCGATCGAACAACGCTGAACAATATCTCCAGGTGATCCTGACTCAGTCTGTACGTAGCGAGTTTGGCGACTTCGTACGAGGAACTCAGCGTATCGTACAATTGCCTCAAAGCTCGACTGTTGGACGAGAAGCCAACGAATCCGGTGCGCAACTTTGTTCGCTCCACCGAAACCGTCGAACCGTCGTTGCGTCGCAGTCGCAATCCGGATACGTAATCGGCGCAATCGTCCAACACGCGAAGCTGGCGATCGCGATTGTCCACGGTCATGCACGGTTCTCCGTTACCGCCGCGGCGACGGCTTCCAAATGCGAATCGAGAATTCAGAACGTCGAACGCGTCGTTGAACGTCAGCAGAAAACGCACGGTGGCTTCGCAGTCGTCGAATTCGTTCAGTCGCAACACGGTTTTGCAAAACGTCAGAGCGTTGGCCACCGATCTACTCAGAGTTTGAGCCGCCACGTTCACTTTCATGGCGCAATAACGAAAGTTAACGTGCTTTTCGCGCAATTTGTTCGCGACGTGCACACCTTCGCGGGTCTGCAGTTCGTGCAGTCGCTTCACGAGGTCCCACTTGATCTCGCGACCGTTCGCGTCGATCAACGTGGTTCGCGGACGAGCGAACACGTTGCGCACCAGTTTCAAAGCATGACACGGATCCACGAACGCCGATACGCGCAGAGACGCGTCGTTCGGATGTTCGAACCACGGTTCGGGTTGTTCTCGATGTCGAGCCAACGAACCGTTGTCGCTCGAAGTCGCACCGTTGTTGCCGTTCGAATCGCAGTCGTTGTCGTCGGTGTTCGAACCCCAGCGGTTGCTCTGAAACGAGCACCCGAGCGCGCGCATCGCGACAACGTTGGACGGCAGTCCGTCGAACGTCACGGATACAACGTCCGCTCCGACGTCAAAAGCCGCCGCGATGCAATTCAACGTCAGTTCTCGTTTCGTTTCAGCGGACGTGCCGTTGGTTAGGTAGTACGCCACTGGTAGTTTCCACGAACGTGTGAACGAGCTCACGCAGAACACTAGCGCTTCCGTAGCCAATCGAGCTTCGGGTGTGCGTTCGGCGTAACCGCAAAGCGACCCGCCGACGCCGAAGTCAACGTGGCGTCGTATCGCCATTTCGTCGAACATCAACGCAACGGGCATGCGTGATTTCGTGTTTCCGAAACAACGGCGTCGTTGATTGTCAACCGTTGGTGTACACGAGTGCGACCGTGACGACAACGTTGACGATGCGTCGAACGTTCGAATCGAACAATCGCACATATCGCGCTCGTGTTTCCAATCGCGCACCTCTAGACGCAACGCGTTCACGGCGTCGACGTTGACACCGGACAAACGGGACATCTTTGCGTACCAACGCGATATCGTTTTAGGATGCGGAAGAACGTTGTCGAATACCATGCGCACGAATCGGTACGCTCTCGGAGAATAATAGTGCAGTGTTTTTGAGAACGATCGCGCAGCATGGCCGTAACCGTGTTTACCGATGTGACGTTTTTGGCAACCGATTGTTTGCGAAAACACGTTCGAATCGTTGGACCGTTCGTGCTGTTGAAAATTCGTCGCGACGCGTCCGAACGACCCGTTCGAGCAACTCGCGTTCTCGCGTAACAAGCGGTCTCGTTTCGGGATCGTGGTTGCGGATTTTTCGCCGAACGCATCGGTCTCGATTCGCAACAATCGTTTCAAACGAACCACTTCGGTTTCGGCAGCTCGCAACTTTGCGGTCAGATTTCGAACCGTCGCTTCGTTGGATGCCGCGACGTCGATCGATTCAACGGTTGCATCTTCCGCGACGCTTTCAACGTTGGTTGACGCAAGGCCGATCTGTTCAACAGTTGCAGATTTGACGACAGTTTCAACATTGGTTGCAACAACGTCGATCGGTTCAACGATCGCACCGGTATCGACGCTGATTGAGTTTTCGAAACGTCGTTCCGACGTTTCGACGATCGTTCGACGCGCGCGATTGTCGCCAGTGGTTGCGAAGCGATTGCGTTTCGTCGAACGACGCAGAAAATCCAAGTGGTCCCGCGACGTTCCGATCGGTACGCTCATAGGTTTCAACAATCGTCGCGAACCACCGTTGTACGCTCTGATCTCAAAATCCTGGTTCGCAAAGTGCCGAGAACATATAGCGGTCGATCCGCCGATCAGTTGTTTTTCGCTAGGCCCTATGCCCAAAGCTTCGTACCATCGTTCTCTCTGACGATCGTTGCGAGGAAACCTGTCGCGCGTATAGGAAAAAATGGTTGGTTATGTTGCGAATGTTACGTCGCGCGTTGAACCTAACGCGCGCAAGAAATACCCAAATTTCTCACTTGTGAAAGCTGACGCGTTCGCGCTCCAACGATACATCCGATTTGTTTCCCGCAACGAATATGTTCGGTAGAGTTGCGAAAGAACGGTCGTCGCTCGTTGTATTAGATCGCGATTTTGCGACGTTTCTGCGCGTCGACCCGCACAGCAAACAACTCATCGCGGACGTCTCGAACGTTTTTTGCGTTTAACGGATATCGAAACGATCGCGATTCGGGAGACGTCGCTCGCGTCCGTTCGTGGAACAAAGTTTGTCGCGAGCGAAATTGTTCGCGAACGACGCGACGTTGTTTGGCGAAACGATAAATCGTTTCGCTGCAGCGATCCATCGACTCGGTTCGCGCATTTGTCGCGTTATCGATTTTATTTTACTGAGCGTCTCGCGTTGCTTCAGGTGCTCATCGACACGATTGCGCGCGTTGGTTCGTTCGATTTCGTTGCGCTTCGTTGGTTAGGTTGGGTTAGGTATAAAAGGGAAACGCGTCGCTCGCAAGAACCATGTTGCTGTTCGCGCTGTCTCACGGAGTGGTGACTCTCGGTGACTCGGCGCTGTATCGCAGACGATTGAACGGTTTGAAGAACAGGTTAGGTCGATCGAATCGCGCAACGTTGAAATGTTTTTTGCCACGACAACGTGTTACTCCACTCGGTTACGTTTTTGTTGCAGATTTCACAATTCGCTCGCGTTGCGAGTAGACAACGCGCGAAGGGTTCCGGATAGGTGTTCATCTCCAGACTCAACGTCGCTGTCGCCGTCGCAGTCGCTAGTTCTAAAAAACGTTGCGACGAAGCTGCGCGACGAGGAAAGTTGTTCGCGCGCACCGATAGACAGCGGCGAAACTTGGCTCAATTGCGAAGTCGTCGTCGTTGGCAACGACGATTCCGCGTCTCGAGCCGATAACGGCGCAGCGGCGGAATTATCTGCTCGAACGGGAACAATCGATTCGAAACCGTTGCGTTTGGAAACAACAATGGGAGCGAGTCCGTTCGACGCACCAACACTGTCGCCGATCAGTTTTTACGACCCGACCGCTGTTCGAGAATGTTGCGAGCACTGTTCGCTGAGACGGACCGCGACGACCGTGCGTATGGATCGCGAGTCCGCGACAGGCGGAGAGAATCGCTCGACTGTCGAAAGAAGCGAACGATTCTGTTCGCTTTACACGCTGTGCGTGTACATATGCGGCGTTCTGAGCGGAGCTGCCGGACTCGTGATCGCTATGTTAGCTATAAAATTGAACAAGTAAATCGACATTGCGCGAAGTTGTAAAAAAACACCTCGCTAGCGATTGCGCGAAATCGTACACGTTTTGCGAGCGAATTGCGCGAACTTGTACACGATTCGCGAGCGATTGTGCAACGTGCTTCGCCGATTACAATGGTGCAACAAATACAATTGTTTCGCTGTATGTTACGTTTCGATATAAATACCAACACCCGATCGATCCCACCTTCCAACATCGATGCGCAACGCACAAGCGCGGAACGTTCAACGCGAATACGTCGCGCGTTTAACGCGATCGTTGTTACCGAAGCAACGAAAGCTATCGGCGATCGATCGCGCGCGTTGTGTAACGCGACGTTTCGTTCGTTCGTTCGAAGTTAACGACGCGGTACACCCGCGCGATCGCCGTTTGCGATCATGCGCACTTCGAGCAACGTCGCAGCGTTGTTCGAACCGAGAAATGGAAGCAACGGTAACTTGACGGATTTGGTTCGATCGATGCGCGCGCGATTGCGCGCGAACGTAACGTTGAAGGAAGCGTTGCAACTCGTCACGTATCTGATGAACGTGTCCGGCGTTGTTGCGAACAAACCGGCTCTGCTGACTACGGATGTCGGGGCGCTGAGAGGCGACTCCGTTGTGTGGCCCATAGTTCCGGCTGTAACCGACTTTCGAAGTCGAGCTCGCGATCGTTTGCGCGATATTTACGAATCTGTAGTTTTGCTGCGAACATTGGAGTACGACGCGAACAAATTGGCGTTCGCAGCGCGCGCCACTGGCTTCGAAGAACGCTCTCGTACGGAAGATTGCAATTTATCGCGTTCTGACGTTCCGTTCGTTGCCGTGAACATCGTTTCGTCCAGCAACGACACGTTCAGGTATCTGAACGAGTTGTCGCGCGCGCGTCTCGGTGAAACCGCGCGGCGACTTCAACCGCTTCGATCGTTGGAACGAAACGTGGATTCGTTGAAGCGAGAGATCGCCGCTCTGAAGCGTTCGCTGTACGGTGGATCCATAGGTTCGTTCTCAAAGACTCCGGGTGAGAGAAACGTATACGGAAACGCGCGAGAAGCCATCACCGCCGCCGTATCTCTGCAACACGAAACCGACGTGTTGTTCGCAAAGAGAGTTCTCGCCGACAGACTCACCGTTCAATTGGAGCAAGCGTTGGATCCGCGCGAACGCGAAAACGTGTTGCGCGACGTTCTGGCCGATATCGATCGTTGGTACGAATCGAACAATCGAAGCGAGGTCGAGGCGTTCGAACGCGAATTGCGCGAGTTGCGACTGCGCAAGGACGATTTGCTCGAAGCCATAGACAACCGATTGACACCGCTGTTCAACAATATGACCGATCTGTGCGGCGAACTCGACAGGTACTCGACGCTGTTGAAGCGAATGGTTGCGAAGTTGCGAAATTGCAATCTTCGGTACGAGAGCGCGTTGCGGAGCTACGCGACTCGATTGAACGAGGTGAACGAAAAAATGTACGGGTACCTTTCGACGGACGACAACGGTAACATCGCGCGCGTAACACCTCCGAGTTTGGACAAGGTTACCGTGTGGGCCATGGATTCTGGAATCAACGTTGACATCGACGTTATCGACACCGACGTTTCCGCTTTGGACGCGTTCAACGTGAAATCGTACCTAACCGCCAACGAAGTCAAATATCCGAGCGTGATCGACGGCGCTTCGCTGGAACGCTGCGTCGCCGATATAACGAATCGTGTCGGTGCGGACGTAAATTCGCGATTCGTCAAGTGGTTCGAGAACGGTGCTCTGGACGGAAAACGCGTCGGCGACGTGGCGTGCACCGTTCGCTTCGTTGAAAACTGCGGTGCGCTCTCCGAAGGCTCGGTGCCGGTTAACGAATGCGCTCCGGCGATCGAATTCGCACCTGCGAGCGAGTTCGCAACAGCGTGGTTCAATCGGTAACGAGTCGGCCAGTCAGACGTCCATTTGAACTCGTACACTCTGCACAACTCGACGAATCGACGCAAATGCGCCTCTACGTCGACGGACCAGTCGTTCGCGATCAAACGCATCGCGATCGCTGGTTCTTCAAACGTAAAACCGTTTGCGTCAGTTTTGCCGTCGGAAAACCGCGACGTCTTCGACAACGGTTCCAGAGACGAAGCGTGGTAACGATCTCGCGCAACGGTCTCGCGCTTGGTTTCGTTGCAACACGACGCGTCGTTGCAACTACGCGCTCCGTTGTCGATCTTTGCACCGCTGCAATTTTCAACATCGTTTTCGTACCTACATTCGTTCGTTTTGCCCACTACTTCGACCGCGGTTCGATAATCGCGTCGTTCCGAGGCGATCTGTCGCTCGAGTCGCGCGATCGCGCTGTCGTCCACGCTGTTGCGCGCGGTAACGAACGACGCGATATCAGCGAAATCGTTGAGTGACACGGGATATTCGATCAACGATCGCGGAACGACGTACGAAGCGAACGGATCGTTTGCACTGAGGTGCGCGTTGGAACGATATTTGAGATACGAGTACAATTGGGACGTTGTTGCCGATTCCGGAACAGCGTTCCACGATAGTACTGTTTGGTCGCTGTACGACCAATCGAGCGATTCCGTGTCGACGTTCGAAGCGAGCAGTTCGAACGTCGTAAATTTCTCGCAGCAACATTCGATGTTCGTTTCGCTTCTAGACGCGTTTCCGGGAACGTCGCAGTTCTCAACCCTGGAACAAAAGTCCGCGTTGGCGCATTCCGTTGTTTTTTTCGCTTCGAGAACGGTGCGCGCGTCTTCTCGACGATCGTCATTCGATCCGCGTTTGCATTTAGACGCTGCGCATCCGTTAGGTAACTTCCAGCGCCACAATTCTAGAACGAAACGCTCGACGCGCACGTACGCAGCGTCGCCGCTTTCGGAAACTCCGACGATCGCTTCGCGAACGTATTTCGCCAGAGCTTCGTCCGGAACGGACAGCAACGTTCTCCAAAGGTTCGTCAAATGGATGTTTGCGACCATGGTTACCGAGCAGCAACCGAATCGTTCGTCAACAACGTGTTGCGCAGAGAGTTGAAAAAGTGCATCGGTCGTTCGATAAATGCGTGTTCGATAAAATCGAAGTCAACAGCTTCGATAGTTACAAATATTGATTCGTCGTTTTCGGGAGGTGAGTCGCCCGATGCCACCGCGCCGTCGAGGGTCACTCTGTTCGCCGCGGGTTACCCGTGCGACGCTTACGCGACTATGATCAATGGTTTACTTCGAACCGGGTCGTGCGAATTGCGCAATCGCTACTCGTACGGTCGAAGCATCGTTAAACAAAGCGCTAACGTTGCAAAAGTGTTGTCGCAACAGTACGAACCCGCGATAGCGAATTCGTACTGTTGCGACTTCGAAACCGTTCTGCGAGACGCGCACACCCGCGTCGACGAAACGCGAGCTTCGCTCACGCTCGCGTTGGCTTGCTTCGGATGCGACTACGCGTCTATCGGTGCCGTTCTTCGCGTGGTTCGATATCTGAACAAGTCGCGAATACGCGACAGCGTAAACGTCGTGGTGATCGAAATTCGCAAATCGCGCGACGAAACGGACGACCGTTTGTTTACGATTTACGAATATCTCGCGGAATCCGATCCGTTGGTTTCGAAAGCTTCTCACCGCGCTTTCGAATGCGAACGCGATCGGAACGACGCTGTCGCGACAACGTGCTCGGCTGTTCGCGAGAGATTCCAGTTTACAGATCGTTCGAGTATCGTACTCTGGACGGTTTGTTCCAACTTACTGAGCAACGGTGACGAATTGTGGTCGGTTCTGTTGCGAGATTTGAACGTTGCGCGCGTTGCTTCCAACGTTCGATCGCTCGGCGCAACCGCAACCGCGACGCGTTCGCTCAACGACGCAACCAGCGGTGTCGTTGGAAACGGCGAACGCTCGCTCGACGTGTCGACGTCGAACGATTCGCGCGCAACGCGTTCGCGTAAAGTATCGTTGAGATCATTCGAAAACAACGATTGTCCAACACTCTCTGAAACATCTGTCACGACGAACGAGAGCGAAGCCACCGTTCGTTCTATAAAATCGACGGCGTCATTGAAAACATCGAACGTTTTCGCGAAAACCAACGCTCCGTTGAAACGACGCGCTTCGGAAAAACGCGGTTCGAAACGACGACGCGACGTCGCGTCGTGGTTTTCGCGCTGTTTCCGTTGTCGAACCCACGACGACGGTTATTACGGATCTACGTACTCGTTGTCGTCTCGCAGAGTGTTCGCGCGTTAACGTCGGTCGTTTTCGATTGCGCGAACGTCTCGAGAACGTCAACGGCACGAAACGACGCAACGGGCAAACGAGTCGACGACGCTGTTCCTTCCGCGTTTTTCCACATAAGCGCATTTTTTAGATACCGTTGTTTCGCGCCTTCAATCGCAACAGCAACGGTGCTTTCGACGCAACCGTTTCGCTTCGGTTGCGAAGCGACGCAACGCGCTACGAGCGATGTTCGACATTATGTTGCTGGTTGTAACATTCGTAACGATTTGGTTGATACTCGCGAACATGTGCAAGCCAGAACCCCTGTATTTGGCGCAAGACTCGTTCGAATCGGACGCTTTCGCATCCTCCGTTCAACGAACTCAAAAACGCAAACGAGACATCCGTTCCGCGATCGACGTTTCGACCAGAGTCAACGACGACGTTCTGTCCGGTGCGAACGACTGCGTAACCGAACGGCGTTTTTGCTACGACGTGTCCGATTGCGCCGTGTTGTGCAAAGCGTACAAGTACACTTGGTTCGATTGCGAACGCGATTCGAATTTGTGCACTCCGAAACCGATAACGAAGAACGACGGTGAAGACGACGTCAACGTTCCAAAGATCTGCGACACGAAAAATGGCGAGTACGCCGTTCTGGTTGGTCTGGCCAACATCGGAGCCGCTGTTTGGCAATGCGTGCAATTGTACAATCAGTTTACTCTGCGACACACGTTCTGCGAGAACGGTGTGTTTGATATGGACGCCAACGTGCGCGAACCCAGTTATCGGGATTGCGAGTGTCCCGAAGACACCCTTCGAGCGATACACGCGAATCCGTCAACGTACGACAACGCTTTACCGCACTGCGTAGCGAAGGATCGATGGGATATGTTGAGCTCGAGCATGATACAAGTGTAACGTCGAGCTCGATGCGATTTGCGCGTACGCGTTGCTCGACGCGTGAGAACGACGCTTCGACGTTTCGTTCGTTGCGTGAGAACGATACGCGGACTCGGTGTTCAGTAAAAAAACGTGCGTAACCTTGGCAAACGAGTGTCTGTACGAACGCAGCTTCCAAGAACGACGCGACGTTATCGCACCGTACTATATCGCTCGATGTCCCCAGAAACTACTCGGTGACCCAACTAACCTACGAAACGTATAAATGTAACAACGTCGACGCTACGGACGCATTTGATCCGAAGTCTATACACGTTATCACTCGTGCGTAACGCGACACGATTCGCTCGTACGCATTTTGTATCGCGGGGTTACCTCGTCGCAACTGCGCGCCATTGATGCTACATACGAACAACGTTTCGATGCGACACGACTGCGCGTCGTTGAGCGATCTATCGAACGATCGTTCGTTGTGCGACCGCGACGCAGCGAACAACGTTCGATCGAACGTGTTTCGCGCCATTGTTCGCGACTGTTCGAACGATCGCCACACCGCGTACGACGATGGTTCCAACGCAACGTGCTTCATCGACGACGATTGTTTGACCGAGTACTGTTACGCGGACAACGATTGCGAATTGGACGAACTGTTAAACATTGTGGACAATTTTGTCAACGGTACAATCGACGACAACAACGATTCTGCTACAATTGGTGCAACAACAAACGTTGTTACGGAATGTCGCGTTGCCATCAATGACGCGTCGAACGTACATGTATCGCGGCTCTCAAATTCAACGTCGCACCACCATCACGACAACGGTGGCAACGACAACGACCACGACAACGGTGGCAACGACAACGACCACGACAACGGTGGCAACGACAACGACCACGACNCACGACAACGGTGGCAACGACAACGACCACGACAACGGTGGCAACGACAACGACCACGACAACGGTGGCAACGACAACGACCACGACGACGGCGGTGACGACGACGAGGTGCGACGAGCCCGAGCTCTGTTGGCGTTAATGGAAATGAGCACCGGTTGCGACCACGATCATCGTCTTGGCGACAATGCGCGATATACGCGCCGTGACACGGATAATACTACGGGATACGACAGGATCAATGAGTTCGAACTGTACGACGATCCGGATTATACATCTCGCGAATTCGACGATTGGTGCGCGATATCCGAAAGTGCACCAATCGTCGAACTCGCGCCGCACGAACGGAAATTGAATCGCGAAAGCGTTTCGTTGAAGCAAACTATGGACATTTTGCACGAATCGTTCAATTGTTTGTACTCGAACGATCAAACGGTACGTGCGTTATCGCTCGACGACAGCGCGTTCGATTGGACAACAAATAACAATTGTGACGTTGACACCGATTCGTCGCGATTGATTATAACCGTGGGTTCTTCACCTGATTCAACACCCTTTGAAAACTTGATACCGCGTGTTTCAGACCGCAAAGAGTGCACACATTGTACGAATTGTACGAATTGTTCGAATAACACGCAAGAAAAATCGCTTCGCTCGAGCAATTTACAGCGTTTCGAACCTAACGAAAATTTGCGTCAATATTGGCCATATGTAACGAACGCAACGGTCGCTCAGCGTTGCGATACCGACGAAGCGTCGTCGCGTTGCGATACCGACGAAGCGTCGTCGCGTTGCGGTGCAAAGAGTTCAACAACAACAATAACAACAACAACAACGGACCTCGACTCGAACATTTCGAACGAATCATTTTCCGATGTGAACGTTATTCGCAACGATCGTTCGCGCAAACATTGCAAACGAGTGCGCGCGTCTGGACACAAGCGACGACTGAAGCGAGTCACTTGTACCAACGGTTTCAAGATACAACGTCCCAGAATCAGCAAACGGCGTTACAAAGGTTTCGAACGAATCGCAAAATCGTACGATTGCGTAGGATCCGCAACGTCCGACCACTACGCTACGATTCTGGTGGACACGTACAGCGTATCGAATCAACAATTCGCAGCGAATTCTCCAATTGTATACATTCCGCACAGTGAACAAAGCGCCGTGTCCGTGGTTAGACTGAACTAACACATGAACAAACTGTCGGTGATAACGTGCACTTCGACGCACCCTGTGAAAGTTGTGCACGCCACGAACAAAGGCACTCGTTTCGAAATATCCGAGTAAGCGTACACTTGCGTCGCTATCGCTTGACGCGACTCGAACGCGTTGCGACGTCGTTTAGAAACGACATTTGCCGTATGTTCGCAATGTTCGTCGTTGTAACGTAAACGAGTTCGCTATTGTAATACAAATGAACGCTTGGTAATAAATTGATCTAACGCAACTATATCGAACATATGTCTCTTTATTAATCCTTGTACAATATACAATCCTTGCGCAATATCCTTGTGCAACAAATACGATCATTGTGCAACACGAAAAATCCCGTACAACGTACGAACGATTCGCGCAACAATTGCGAGCGAAACGTACGTAAGTAACGAGCACGTTTCACTAATGCGCGATCGAACCAATTCTTCCGAGTCAACACGCTGCGCCTAGTGTACGTTGAAGCGATGTCCTGGTTCGACGTTGTTGCAACAGTCGCTGTATGCGCGCTGGTCGTAGGCGTCGCGATGTACGTTTTAGCGATATCGAAGGTATTTCAATTGCGATCGAGCGCGATGTCGAACGCAATATTGTTCGGACGAGTGCGGTCGTTGTTGAACGATTTCAACGGCGACGTCGCTCGCGGGAACATGATCGAGTTTTCGGAGAACGCGCCGTTCTACCACTTCGCAGTGTACGATTACGGAGCGGACAAAGCGCTCGTTCTCCGCGTGTTTGAGTACGAGCGAGCCAAAATCGCACCGAATACAGAAGTTGACACGTACGGGGCCATAGTTGAATTTCGCGATTCGTTTCAATTGGAACCGGAGCGCATAATAGAACGCAGGTACAAGCGACAACTCGTCGCTGATACGCTCGACGATATGCGCGAAACATTTCCGCGCGATCTCAGTGTCGAATTAGTTGATTCGAACACGGTTGCGTATTCGAGTCCATCGATCGACGGAGACTTCAAACTGATCGTCCGCGTACCCGGTCACTTGGTCGTGGAAAGAGTGTACGACGATCGCGGCGAATTGGATCCTTTGAAGATAAGCGTAAAATCGATTTCACCTTGCGCCAATGGCAACGTCGTCAGATACGGCGATTACAAACTGCACTACGTGCGACGATTGGTTCCGCGCGTCGATGTACCACCGAGAGGATCCAACGAGTACAATCTGATACTTGAGAACGCGAAGTGGTTGTGCGCGAATCCCACGGACGATAATCCGGTTCTAACGAGCAAATGAACGCCGCGCGAAAGACTCTCGGTGTTACCAGCGAGATCGGACGTCGTCGCTTGTTCGTTTGCGTTTCGCGGTTCGCGAAACCGAAGCGTCGATATCGACTGTGTTCGCGCTAGCGAACACCGATGCGTTTTGAGCGCGCTGACAATCTTCCAAGCACGACGTTACGTACTTGGCGCAATCTCGAATCTTCGAAACCAATCGATCCGTTTGCGCGCGAATAGAATCAACGTCAACGGTGTTTACCGCGGTTGCGACGACGATTCGGTACAATTCGGTCAAGTGGTTCGCGCATCGGTGCTTGTACTCGAACCATCTGTCGTCGTCGGTAACCAGCGATCTGTTCGATCGAATGCTCTCCAACAGTCGCGCGATAGAACGCAACTGTGAACATCGTTCCGCGCCGAAGGTGCTCTTGTAAAAATTGTACGCTACGAGCAACGATTGCGCCGACATAACGTTGTATACCAATCTGTCCAAGTCGCACTCTATCTTGTACTCCATCATGCCGAACAGTACAGATTCGGATTGAGGCACGTCGTAGTACGTCGTGGCGTTGATCCATTTGTACTCAGACGTAACGGTGTCTACGAGCGCCGTTACGTCGTCGTCCGTGCCGACTCTCATCAAGAGCGATCGAATTTCGCGCACAACGCGCGGTTGAATCTTGAACGCGTTTACCATAAGATCCTCGAACGCGTCGATCACCAAAGTGTACAGACTGGAAGACGTTGGGTCAAATTGTTCGATTTCGTTGCGCGAAAGTTGCGCGTCGGCGTTAGGTGTGCGCGCACGTTTCTTCGACGACGAAGACATGGTTGCGGCTAATGACAACGAGCGCGCAGCTACGGTTGCAACGACGTTCAGCGAAACGCTCGTCACTGACCGCAACAACGTTCTAGAGAACGTTGCGACGTATGCGGCGAACGACGCTCCCGTCCCCACGGTGAGCAGCGATGCTATGGACGTCGACGTTTCCGAAAGCGAAATCGACGCGATTGAAACCGAATCGATCAACGGTGCGAATGCGAAAAATGATCGAACCGGTGAGTCGTCGCTAGCGGAACCGATCGTTCGCGTTAAAGACAACGCGAACAACGTTCACGATATCGAACTCGATGTTTCGAAATTGCAAACAACGGACGATCGTTCCAACGTTGTCGCTAACGCGAATACAGGAGTCGCTTCGAACGAATCGTTGTCAACGGAAGCAACCGCTGCATCCAGCGAATCGATTGGCAACGTTGACGCGCGCGAGACTCGTAAAAAAAACAAAAAGCGCAACAAAGATCGGTACAACTACAAGAGGCGGTATAAGGTGTTCACATTTTTCGACGGCGAACTAAACTGTTTTAAAAAACTGCTACCGTTTAACATCGGAGCGACGTGCGTGTATCGCACACGTGACGACGAAATCGAAGAAGGTTCTATAGAATCGCGAAACTCGAGCAACGACGTCGACAGCGAGTACTATATCGCAATACGGTTGCAAGATGAAAAATCGAAGCGTCGCAGGAACCGACGTCGCCGTCGCGGACATGGGTTCGTGTGTTGCGGATCGCGACAACCGTCGTCGCGTTCGTCCTCTGTAACGTAACGCTCTCGCTCGACGCAAACGCAACGTTGTTCGAAGTGTCGAGATACCTAACGTAACAGTCGAATCTCGAATTCGCGCAACCGATTGCTCGATATTCTACGCGTCGAGTGTTCGATTGTAAAACAATGTACACCGTTTGGTTTCAATAAAAACAATATCAATATTGCGCAACTACGATTCGTGTGTTCCTCGCATCAAATAACATACATCGAGTGCTGTGTCGAACACGGTCGCTCGGAGTGAACGCCGAGCGTCAAACATGGTCGCTCGTGGTACCACGAACGCCGAGCGAACGCCGAGCGAACGCCCGAGCGCCGAGCGAACGCCGAGCGCCGAGCGAACGCCGAGCGAACGCCGAGCGCCGAGCGCCGAGCGAACGTCAAGCGAACGCCGAGCACCGAGCACCGAACGCCGAGCGAACGCCGAGCGCCGAGCGCCGAGCGAACGCCGAGCGAACGCCGAGCGCCGAGCGCCGGAGAATTTTTTTGCAAACTCTCCGAAACTATCAAAAAGTAATAGTTCCTACGGTGGCGCCATCTGGGTACATATATTACATATATGAACACAGAATCATCTTCTCCCCACAACGTACCGTTGTACACTGAGGTACAACGTGTACAACGGTGCTATATGTACCATTTTGGTACGATGATAACGTCGCTATAGTTGCGACGGTGGCGCCGTATAGTTAATGTACGGTATACACCGTAAGCTTAATAGTTTCGATCATGGCGCTATCTGGTGTGCGCTATGTACACTTGTATTAGTGCGCACCATATTCGATTGTATCGACTTACGATATCGCACAATAACTCAATATGTACGTCAACGTTCGATTCGTCACAATTGTGCGCGCGTGCACAGTTGCGACGCATGTGTTGTGTTACGATGGTCGTATGTGTGCAACGGTAACGTGTGTTGCAATGTTACGGTTAATTTATGTTATATATGTACAATGGCGATACGTGTACCGTGTTGCTCCGAGTGTTTCGCACAACAACCGATCGATCTATACAGATCGCGCAATACCGAACACCGAGCGAACATTGGTGATAATTTAACGTTTCGAGAATAACTTTCCGCAACAACTGCTTGCGCAATTGTTCTCAACATTGTGCATATCTCGCGCAATCGCAATACGATTGTCCAGATCGGAACATTAGTGTAGTTGAATTGTGAATATGCACTTGTTAACGTCGCGCAAATTCGTGACATTGAACAAATTCGTAGCCAGAGCGGTTCTCGAACGATGCTGTTATGTAACGTAGCGTGGGGCTGGTTAGGTAAGCGTTGTTCGTGGAGGGCACTTCTGACTGAGTCAGGAGTTTCTCACGGAGCCGGGATCCGAAGCGGATGTCCAGCCGACGGCAGGGGGTCTAGTTGCGAGCCGTCTTCGGATCGTGTGTCGAGGAGACGCTGGCTTAGCGTCTCGCGGGTGCCCGGGGAACGCAATGGTCATCATTGCACCCGGTGGAGACGGGATGTCGCGTGTTCCTCATCAGCCAATCAAAAGCGACCGGCTGATGTATAAAAGGTGACATCCGGGCGGAGGCCGGTGAAATCGTTCCAAGTTGTGTTGCCGCCGGGGGCTCTATCCGATAGAACATCGCTCGTCCGAACTCCGCGTCGCGCGTTACGAACGACGCGAGTAACGTGAGAAAGGAAGAGTGTGTACAAGGCGTGTGTAATAAGGAACAAGTGTAAGAATTAAAAGAAAATATAATTGTCTAAATCATTAGTTGATTGTGCATTAGTGCATCTCCTTCATCCC
>NW_018022715.1:16971-19186 GCF_002006095.1 Pseudomyrmex gracilis | reverse complement strand
ATATTGTTACGTTCGCGGCGCACGATCTGGCTCCGCAACCGAGCCACGCGATTCACGTAACCGTTCGCGGAAATGAGAGGGTACGCGGCTTTTTAACAAACACACTTTATTACAATAAAATCCAAGGAAAGAACAGCTCGTTGTACAAATCGCCGAAACGCGTCGCGACAACTTCTAATCTCTCCTGAACTTCGCAGTCAACAACCNCGTTGCTACCCGAACAAAAGCCTCGATATCGATCAATCGTTCGACGAACATCTTGTACCCCGTGGACGACACGCGCCGCATCTTGCAACAATATCGTCAACATATCTAAAATAAAATGAGGGCTTAAATTTTAATTTTTTCAATATAAACTTCTCCAAGTTTTGCATAACTATGTCAGCAATAATAGGAGATAAGGGAGAACCCATAGGCGTTCCGAAAGTTTGTTTATATATTTTACTATCAAAAGAGAAAAAAGTCGAAGTTAAAACAAAATTTATTGCTTCTAAAAATTCATTCAAAGGAACCTTTGTGTTTTTTCTAATATATTTTCATCGGACTTTGATCCCCTTCATAGCTAGATCGATTGGTATGTTTGTGAACAAGGAAATTACGTCTAAAAACACAAGCAAATGACCATGCTGCAGTGTAAGACCTCTCAATTTGTTAACAAGATCATCACTATTTTTTACATAGCTATTAGCAACTGGTATACTTTTCTGAATCAATTTATTCAAATACTCAGCAAAGTGATGTAACGGACTATTAATCGTGGAAACAATTAATCTAAACGGATTATCTTTTTTATAAATTTTTGGTATTCCATAAGCCCGGGGTAATAAACCATCACTAGATTTGATGGATTTGTAAGTAAGATCTGAAATAAATTCTTTTTGTACCCAATTTCTTAACAATTTATTAAGACCATCCTCTATGTTTTTTATAGGATTTCTATTAACGCGAGAATACGTCAAACCATCACTGAGCATTGCATTAATCTTTTCTAAATAAGAAGTCCTACCAACAGCAACAGTCACATTACCCTTATCCGCGCGTGTAAATAGAATATCAGGATGATTTTTTATGAAAATCGAAACCTGTTTATGTCGAAATAACAATTCTTTATCAATCTCGCTCAATCGCTGTGATGTACATAAATAGTTGGTTAAAATTGGGATAACGTGCGATCTCAACGATTCTTCGATTTTTTTATTATTATTATAGAACCTTAAATTATTTTCAAAATCTTTTATCACCTCTAATAAGTTGTCTTTTCTAATAATAGGCATGCTAAAATTTTCGCCTAGTTGTAAAAGTTGGACAACTACATCTGGGATATCAAAAGAAGTCAAATTAACAAACCATTTCTCCTTAATGTCTAAAAGGAAATTTGAAGTCAAATTACTAAAACTACTTGCGTTAACTTGAATATAATCAAAAGCAGGTGACATTGGTTTGTCATTCATTTTGTAAGTATATTTATCTCGAATTTTCCCAGAATCATTGTTAGCGCACGAAACCGCATGTTCAACGGTATAAGAGATAGGTTCAATTTCTTTAATGTCAGTACGGATTTTTTTACTAATTAACCAATCGATTCTTTTATAACGTGTAGAGTTTGGAAACACACAAATCTGTCAAGAAATTTATATTGTTTGTAAAAGAAATTGTTTAATATACTTTACAATAGAAGTCCAAAATAATAATTCTTTAAGTTTTTTAGAGATCAAGATTTTAAATTTTCAGGGTAAATTAAGTTTTGATTGGTACCATAAACATACTTTTTCGGGTAGATACTTGAATTTTTATTCGGTCCATCCGCAATCACAAAAAGTTTGTACAGTTTTGAATATGGTTGATAGAATTTTATTATTATCTGACCCTTGCTTCTAACAGAATAATTTTAAATTTATGATTGAGGTGCTCCTTATGAATAATTATCCTTTACAATTTATATTTAGGATTATTAGGAACAGAATTAAATTTTTAATTCATAACAGATTAAATTTAAACATTGACAATAAATTTGTCTGTCATTCTGATTTTGAAACTGTTAAAAAATATTTTGTTGTTTCTTATCTTCCTGATTTGTCTGATTCTTTTTCAAGATTTTTTAAAAAAACTAAGGAGATTTCTTTGGCGTTTCGAAGTTTAAATAAATTGAGTAAATTCATAAAGGTTGGAAAGGATAGGTTAACTCATGATCAAAATAAAGATGTGGTGTATCAAA
>NW_018022715.1:9673-16481 GCF_002006095.1 Pseudomyrmex gracilis | reverse complement strand
TATTGATTGTAATTTTTTTATTTTCTCTTGTTAGACTTAATTTTCATACTGAAGAAGGTCAAAAATTGTGTGACCGAAACGTCTATATTTATTGAATAAAGACAACTTANTATACACGACCAACCTGTATTTTAATGCTCGTATCGGCCTTTAGTTTAAATATTTTTGACTATTTCACGAGCGATTGATTGATTTAAAAAGTATCAATTCTTATGCAAAAAAGTAATCTCTCTGTTTCTTCAAAATTTCATTAAAAAATATTAAGTGGTTCAAAAGTTATAACAGTTTTTCTAAAATATTGCAATTGCCCTACATTTCACGAATCTTCACCGGTTCCGCGTAAAGTCTGCTTCAAAAGGGCCCGGCGTCAAGGTGTTAATTGAAAAACGTTTTGGAACTGATAAAAAAAAGTATTTCATCATAAAACCACGATTTCGGAAACCTAGGGAATTTCCACTAGATTTTTGAAACGGTGGAACGTTAGCTGCAATGGCGCGTACAACACGCACACAAGTCAAAAAGTACAGAATGACAACCAGAAAAGACAATAATCATATTCTCTTTTCTGATTAGAACGGCTAACCCCTGAATATACCTGATTGAGGGTCTTGCTCGCGCAAGCTGCAAGTGCGGCTTAAGAAACTTGCGCGAACAAAAATAAGGAGAGAGTGGAGAGTAATCTACGAACTTTCGAGAACGCAACATGCGTTAAACATAAACGTCGCGAATAAAAAAGGTTTTAGCACTCGAAATCGCTAGAATATGCTATCCGAGCATATTAATATCATTAGCGTTAGTGATATATTAAACAGTTATGTAAACTTTCTGAAAATATATATTCTAAAATTATACTTACGTGATAAAAGTGAGTGTAGTACTTACTTTTTCTGGACATTTTTATCCTCGGGTTGTAACCTGAAAATAAAAGCAAATACGACGCATCAAGAGGAAAGAGTGTACGATGGTGCTAGTACGTTCCAAATTAAGCACCTGGCAACCGTGGAACTTGAAATAAGTGAGTACTATAATTAAAAATGATTAAAATTCCGGTCACAGTGTAAGTTCGCGTCGGGAACAAAGGATCGACCTCTATGTTGTCATGATCAAGTACGGATGTGAATTCATGATCTAGATTCAAAACAATCCGATTCAAATTACCCCAGATTACCTGATCTTCAAAAAAGTTGACTTGATTGTTAACCGGTAAACTAAAAAACACGCGTTGTAACAAAAAAATGTTAGATTTTAACGTCGCAAAGTGTGACAGGACAGCGGATCCGGTTAAATTATAACAAATGTATCTGTTAATTTGTCACTCTGTCCGCTTTGGCTGTGTTGGCTACCCGGAGTTTCCTCGTCTAGGCTTTAACCGTTCTTTTTCGTAGCTATTCCTAGCACTTCTTCAGATGATGGGGTGTTGATGTTGTGCTCACTGATGCTTTCCCGTACGCCGCTTTTTATGGACTTTTTTTCAAGGAGCAGGTCGATCTTTTCTTGAGTCCTAACTAGATAATTAATTGATATTCCATACTCCGGCAATTGTGCACTTGAGTATAACTTTTCATAGCATCTTACGTAATCTCCTCACTTAGGACATCGTTCTATACTTCCATTTGACCACACAGGTACTACGTCTTGTTTACTTATTAGTAAAAACGCTACTAAGTATGGCGGGCTTTTGTTCTGACTTCCACTAAAGGTGTCAGACACAGGACGCGTTTTAACTTGTTTTTTCTCTTGCTGAGGTTCATTCACACGTTTTCGATCTTCAATTTCTCCAACTCTATTAAACAAGAGTGATATTTTTAAAGAATCATTTTAAGGCTCCAAAGTTGCCAAACTAATAACCCAAATAGCACATGGATGTCCTCTGAAAATCCAAAGGACATCTTATACGGACGAAACAGATATCCTGTGGATATCCTATTTTAATCCCAGGATCTTCTCTGGATGTCCTGAGGAAGAGCAAATGAGCGCCCTGTTTAGTCCCTAAATTATCCTTAGGATATTATATAGGACTGTTCAAGGATTTGTCATCACAAAGACTTTTACAGGATATAAGAAGCATTTTTTGTATACTAATATTTCTCGAAGAAAAAGTTTAGATGTATAAATCTAAACTTTTTCTTCAAAAACTATTAGTATACACAAAATAGTTTGTACACACACACACACACACACACACACACACGCACAGAGGATAGTAAATCGTTAATTTTATTGCAAACCTTTGTAGCATAAACTTTATTGCAAAAAAGAAATAAATATATGGAAGTTTGTTGATTTTAACAATTGGAATATCAAAGTGTTCAAATATACTATATTTCTAAATTAAAAAAGTTATTATAGTGNAAAATAAAAACATACACTGCTATCAATATTTATAGTTTTGTACGAACGATATATTGCAGTCAGAAATTACTAACTAAAATAATTAGATATAAAATATATTAATGTTTAACATTTTACAACATTCAACATTTCTATGATACAGCTATATCTATAGATAATGCACATTTTAAAGAAGTTTAAAAAAAGTTATGTACGTACAATCGTTTTTTATATAAAAAATAAATAAACTAAAATTCTCTACGCACAGCGTTAAGATGATCGATTTAACACTCCGACATTTTTTCACCAATCTTATTTTTAATCGCATTCGGTATTCAAGTTATTATGAATTTAAAGAAAACAAAGAACTTATTTTATTTTTCATTGTCCATTCCAGATTTACTTTTAACTTCTTTGCTGCAAATAAAAACAATTACATTAAACTTATTACATTAATATATATACTATATATATTCGCATTTCGTAATATATATTTCAAATTTACTAATTTTTTTGTAAATAACGTTCATTGGCATGNCGCAACCAAGATTTAATTGGCTCTGCAACACAGTGTTCTGTTGCTTCNGCAAAATGATTTCGTATAACATCTAAAAAAAAGAATTGTATTTACATACTATTTACTGTATATATATGTATATACATATATTATTATTAATATATATATAATATACTCTTACAAAAAAAACGTTAACTATTTACCGTAAAGTACGAAACACGTTNAACTTGACCGTAATATTTCCATATTCAACGTTATACGTTCAATTTTGAGCGTTTACGGTCAAGTTGAACGTGATTTTGTACGTTACGGTCAATAGTTAAACGTTTTTTCCGTAAGGGTATATATATGTATATTAATAATAGATTAATTAAAGTATTTGAAATATTTACTTACTAAATATAATTTTCCGTAACTGTAAGTCATAAAAAACTCGCTTTTTTTTACCTCCAATATAACTAAACTTGCTAGCTACTTTATCAGACATTAGTTTACGTAGAAGATTAAATGTCACTCCTTTAATATCATTTCCACCAATACGTGACAACTGTTTGATCTATAAAAAAGTTAATATATATAATTATAATAATATAAAAAATATAATTATTACTTACTTAAAAAAATAAAATACATTTTTATATAATTATTTGACTCTTATTAAAATATACTCTTATTAAAATATACTCACTAGTTCTTGATTAATAGAACCTTCAATTAGCAATTTTTCGAATTGTTCTGAATCTTCAATGCTATCAATTGGAAAATTTTTCATTAGATGGTCTTCAATTTCCTTTTGCTGAGTTTTCTCATTTGTGTAAAATGTTTCAATACGTTGTAACATAGTATTTAATTTATTATTAAAAAGTTTTTGTTGTTCATCTAATGAAGATATTTAAAATCCTATGTCAGTGAGTTTTCTTATCATATAACGTTGAAAATCGAAACTTGTTAAAGATGTAAAATAAAGAAAAACTGATTAAAATAAAAACTAAACAACNATTTCTTTAAGTATAGAACAATACTTACATGAACTAGCGTCGCTACTACTTTTATAAAAGTTATCGAAACATTTGTTATTATATAAAATATCTTCATTTTTATCATAGTTTGTTTCTATAAAAAAAATTAGAAAAACAAACTAATATATTAAAAAAATAATATTTGACTACTTTATTGTATAAATTATCTTCATTGTTACTAGTATAAATACCTTCATTANTGTCAACTAAATTATAATGTATTTCTTTCTTCTTCATCAGTGTAGATAAATTAGTATTCATTGACGATTTCTCTGTGTCTTTTTTTTTGTTGATAGTTGTAACGTTTTCTGTGTTTCAAAATATGTATGAAGTTATTAAAAGTATTATGTATAAAAAATATCTGTCAACTGTTCTGTTTATTTACCTGTTAACTGCTGCTTAACTTTATCATTTTTTAATTTTTTGTTATATGTAGTTTGTGGAATCTTAGGAAAAGGTGGTAATTGAATTTCTTCATTATCAGTAGCATCGTCACTGCTTGATATTGTTCTCTTAGCTCTGTCCTTTCGAGATTTTTTCAAATCTTCAGAAACATCACTCTCTGAATTTATATCTGATATAAATTCTGCTTTCTTTAATTTTACCAGTCCCTTTTCATATGTTTCTAAAACAAAAACTAATTTATTACTATTTCATATAATCAAAAAATGTGCACATATTCAGACACAAAAAATATTTATTTTGTTTATGTATTGTTGCTAATGTTGCACTCACGGCCGCGTTAGATCACGTTACCGCCGTGTTGTCGCGCTCCGCGGAAAGAAAAGGAAACACCGCGTATAACACACTAGATCTTTATTGGAAAACGCGTTACAATAAGTCGCGGAAAACGTAAAGGAATCTCGAGCCGATGTTCCAGTCTGTCGACGATTCCGAATCCGGCAGCTCACTCTCATGAACCTCGCTGTCAACAAACCCCGTTGCTACCAGAACAAAAAGACGCCCAAGCGATCGATCGTCGAAAATCTTCATATACTGCGTGCCGCATCCCGCAACACTGCCCCCTCTCTCTTCTAGATCATCGTCCCGATGATCCAACAAAAGAAGTCAACCTTCCCGCTCTCTTCTAGACTGCTGTCCCAGAATACATGAGCCAGTTGACCGGAGAAACTCTTGACCGAGAATCTCCTTTGGAGCAATTTTGTCCACAAAATTCTTCCGACTTCGG
This sequence comes from Pseudomyrmex gracilis, assembly GCF_002006095.1. Taxonomy (NCBI): domain Eukaryota; kingdom Metazoa; phylum Arthropoda; class Insecta; order Hymenoptera; family Formicidae; genus Pseudomyrmex; species Pseudomyrmex gracilis. The sequence goes on along the minus strand of NW_018022715.1, from coordinate 11,425 downwards.
ACAAGAGGGAGGGGAAACTCACGTGGACCCATCGTCCGAAAGGACACCCCAGATCCCCGCCTCGGCATTTGCCCCAAGACCCACGGAAAACCACGCTCAAAACCGTGAGTAAGGCGGACTTCTAGTACGGCGTTCAAAACACGAAGATCTCGCGACGACTTGATGCGAAGCAAAAATCCCCCGACGTCTAACGACGAAACGGAAAGATTCAAGGTAGCAACGGAGTAAACGCTGGAATTAAAGAAAAGAAAACGAGTAACCAAGCTCAATTAACACAACAACAAATAAAGAAATAAACAAATATCCGTAACATCTTAAACAAAAAAAAACCAATATCCACTAATTCTCACAGGGCTTCGACGCGTGTTCCCACCTCTCGCAAAACAAAGCCAATCTATCAGCGTGCACCACCTTACACTTATGCTTTCCCGAGCGACGTATGCAATANTACACTTATGCTTTCCCGAGCGACGTATGCAATAAACTACGTCGCTTAACTTTTTAACAACCACGAACGGCCCTTCCCAACTCCTCTGCAATTTAGGAGCTTTACCCTTGCTTCTNCGAGGATTGAAAAACCAAACCTTCTGCCCCTCATTAAATAGGATATGTCTGGCTTTACGATCATAACGAACCTTCGCCTTATTCGACTTCAACGCCAATCGCTCCCTAACACCCTAATGAATTTCCTCCAATTTCGCCCCCAACTCCTGAATATAATCCTCTGAAGAATCCGAACAATAATTCGGCGGAGTACCTCGCAACAAATCTAACGGTAAACGCAGATCTCGACCGAAACTCAACTCAGCCGGAGTAGCTCCCGTAGTCTCATGCCTAGAAGACCTATAAGCAAACAGGAACATAGATACCCAACGATCCCANTTCCTCTGATTCTCATCAATAAATTTAGACAAGTACTGTAGTATCGTCTGATGCTGCCTTTCAACCTGCCCATCCGACTGCGGGTGAAGAGCAGTAGTCCTCGTCTTCTTTATCTCCGACAACCACGATAGCTTCTGAAAAAGCCGAGACTCAAAATTTTTCCCCTGATCCGTATGCAACTCCAACGGCACACTAAACCTGGAAACCACCTGATTAACAAAGACTTCCGCAACGGTCGACGCTCTAATATTCTTCAAAGGAAAAGCCTCCACCCACTTGGTAAAACAGTCTACAACCACAAGAAGATATTTATTTCTTGAAGAAGACGCTGGAAAAGGACCCAGAACGTCCATCTGTAATCTCTCAAAAGGTGCACCAGCATTAAAGATCTGCAACGAAGATTTCCCCTTATCCGAAGGACCTTTCTTCGCGACACAAANTCCGCAAGATTTACACCAATTCTCTACATCCTTCTTACACGAAGCCCAATAGAACCGCCTACAAACTTTTTCTAGCGTCTTATTCACCCCGAAATGCCCCCCAGAAAGAGCATCATGAGCCTCCTCTAAAATCCGCTTCACCCTCTTCCGAGGAACGATAACTTGAAGAAAACTAGATTTCAAACCCGGTGCCACTTACTTCTTATGTAAAACTCCATTCACAACGACTAAAGCGTCCCAATGGGACCAGTAAATTCTTGAAGAAGGGCCTCTAGCTGAAATCTCCTCCCACGAAGGACGTCTGTCCCTCTCTTTTCCTAGCAAAACGACCGACACAGCCGAATCCTCCAACTGATCTTCACGCCACTCCCCGGAAGTATTTTCCTCCAAAACTATACGAGCTACTCGCCCCTCCTGCTCCAAAGCATCT
>NW_018022715.1:3025-8390 GCF_002006095.1 Pseudomyrmex gracilis | reverse complement strand
GAGACCCACGGGCTAAAAGACTCTTTGATGACCCCTTGGTCCTTCATTTCTTGAAGAATCTTTTCCACCTCAGCCCGCATCCCCAACGGAATCCTCCTTGGAGCTTGCTTAATCGGCCGAGGATCCTGCAGATTTATTTCGTGCTGAAGAACATCACAGTTCCCAGCCACGATNTGTTCAGAGAAGACATCCTGAAATTCAACCAAAACTTCGGCACAAACGCCCCTCTGTGCCTCATTCAAATCAACCGCATTCTTCTCAAAGAATTCTCTTAAAGTATCTGGAACCCCCCTGGCAGCGTCACACACCCGACCACAAAACACCTTCGCCTTTTCCGGGGGAGCAACAATAAGAGACTCCACTGTCCTGTCCAACCCCGTCTTCCTGAAGAAGTCAAGACCCAGGATACAGTCATCGAGTATATCCGCCACAAATAGAAGCATGCTTAAAGAATGTCCCCCTACAACCACTCGAGCCACACATTCTAACTGAACCGGAACTTCCTCACCGGTAGGATATTTCAACCTCGGGCTCTCTGTCAACTTTTGACATTGCGATTTCTCTACAAAATTAAAATTTACGATCGACACATCGAAGCCCGTATCAAATTTAAAATTACACGATTTACCATTCAAAAAACCAGAAAAAACAAACAAATTATTTTTCTTATTATTAATTTGTTTAACCAACAATACCCTTTCCGGGGTGTCCCACCCCATAGCCGAACCCACCCCTGGAAGCTCGACTAAGCTTCGTTTTCCGACAAATTAGCCGGACACTCATAACGGAAGTGCCCCTTCTTCCCGCACTTCCAGCACTCTCTTTCCTTCCGTCCACTATCCCCCCTCTGCTCTTGCCCCTTCTTCGTTCCGTTCTCCGACCTCCGCTCGCCGTTTTTCTTAAGATTATACAACGTCAGTGTTGCGAGATGCGGCACGCGGTATATGAAGATTTTCGACGATCGATCGCTTGGGCGTCTTTTTGTTCTGGTTTGCAACGGGGTTTGTTGACAGCGAGTTTCAGGAGAGTGAGCTGCCGGATTCGGAATCGTCGACAGACTGGAACATCGGCTCGAGATTCCTTTACGTTTTCCGCGACTTATTGTAACGCGTTTTTTAATAAAGATCTTGTGTTATACGCGGTGTTTCCTTTTCTTTCCGCGGAGCGCGACAACACGGCGGTAACGTGATCTAACGCGGCCGTGAGTGCAACATTAGCAACAATTTGGGGGCTCGTCCGGGATCTCGGACAAACGAAGAAAGAGAGAAGGAAGAAGAAGGAAGAAAGCTGATGATAAAAACGCAAGTCATGAGCACGGCGAAGTCGAAATGGAGAGGAAATTTTGCAGGTGAGTCCACTGCGCTCCAGACCGCGCTCGGCGGGGAACGAGTACTGCAAACGGAACGACGGCGAGGGAAGAGGATGTGTCGTCGTCAGAGCATGGAGTCCAAAGATTCTGCGTGGCTGCGAGGAGTGAAGTTTTGTCATGCAAATAAATTCCGGCGGAAAAAAAGGCGGCTGACCCGAATGTCAGGCGAGTCGTTAATAAATTTGTTTTTTGTTTGGGTGAGCAAACCAATGTGCGTGCTTGTCGCGCAGGATTTGGTTGGGTTTTCTGGGGCAAGTTCGGCTCTGTAAAGTTGAGCCGGGGATAATAGAAAAAATTCCTGAAAGATGTGGAAATTTGGTTTAAGAGCGACCACGAACGGTAAAAATGCTTTCTCTTCGGACCCCGTGACTGGGCGTGTTGCTTACTGTTGTTTCTTTTGGTCACATTTAAGTCTGATTCTTGTACGAATCGAATTTTTTTTGCCGGAATGAGTAGTTCCGTTGGCTCGGAGAGGATTATCTTTGGTTCTAATATAGAGTTATTTTCTGTCTTGTGCAAAGTTTCTAGGTTCTCGCCAGTTGGTACTTGGCGTTCTATTGGTGACTAAGACGTGGTGTTTTATTGTTTGTTTTCTAATTCTTAACAGTTGGAATAATTTCCTCAGGTTGAATGGTTCTAACGGTGAAGCGCCTTTGGTTCTCTGTTGAGAGAGTCCTAACCGTCCTGAGGTGGACAAAACTGATTTAGTTAAGTCGGAAATTAGGTCCTCTGAGAGATAGAGGCAGGGCACCGAGGTCGCGGGGCTTTTGAGTAGAGAAGTAATCAGATGACAGTAGTTATACGATTTGGTTCTTACAATGGAATTCTCTCTACAAGCATTCGGCTCAGTTTTTGTTTTACAGTTTTTNAGCTGTAAGTTTCCTGTTTTGTTTGTTTTTCTTTNCAGAATCTATTNCTTNNTTTTCCTGCTTTATCGAAGACGTCGANNGGTGGCGACGTTGTGTCACTCCGTGCCGTTTCATCACGTTTAGCTTTATTGTATTAGGGAAGACCGCCTNGCTCACGGTTTTCGATGCGTGGTTTCCCGTGGGCCGTTGGGCGAATACCGAGGCGGGGACTTGGGGTGCCTAATCCGAGACGAAGGGTCCACGCGTATTAACCCCCCCCTTGTCCGAAGATCGAAGTTTATAGCAAGGAATTGTTGAAGCCCCGAAGATGGAAGATACTCGAGAAGAGTCTCTTCGGCCGGTTAGCTTGAGATCCTGTGACAGCAGTCCAGGAGTGAGCGAGAAGACCGGATCTCCTTTCGTCGGGACGACGATCTAAAAGAGAAGGGAAGTAATGTTACGCGGCGGACACCGAGTGCGTGTCGCGGGAGCCGCGTGAACGTCGCGCGCTCGGCGCGATTGTTCGTTGCCGAGCGATGGGTTTGTTTAGAGAAATTCTGAGCTGGGAGCTGTCACGGCGTACCACAACGAGATTTGTATTGCGCGTTCTTTCTGTATTTCTTTGTGAATAAAGTGCTTTGTTAAAAAGCCGCGTGTTCTCCTTTTGCCGCAAGCGCGTGCGCGATTTCCGGAGTCTGGCAAAAACGTTGTTTCGTCGTCGCGAGTGTAACAGTATGTATACTTACTTGCAGTAGCTAGTATTCTTTTGACATCATATAAAGGCCAACTGTTTTCATATGATATGCGTTTTTGTACAGCTTTCGTAAATCTTGCATGTGAAGTAAATTGAGGCCAACGAGCAGCAGTTTTATTTTCAGTTAGCCAAGAACTAGGGATCATTTGAAGACCATCTTCAAATTCAACAATAGAGTATACTTCTTCCATGATAGAATTTGAACTAAACGACGATATATATATATGTATATATATATTTATTTATTAGTGCAATAATGGAAAAACTGCAAACTTATTATTGTGTAATGGTAGTTTAACATATTTTGTTTTAATATTTTCTATTGGCCATATCTTCAATTCTGATAAGTTATATACAGTAAATATTCCTATAAGAGATGAAGAACAAGGAATATCATATAAATCTTCCTTATGACAGAATTGATTGCCTATAATGACATTCATGTTAAGTTCTTTATGATAAACTATGTTTTTTACTTCAACAATGCTTCCATCTGTTAAGCCGCAACAAATATCTGCCAATGTATCAATGCGCACTGTTGTATTTAAACATCATACTATTTTATATTGTGGATTACAACAACCTTCTACTAAAGGTCCATTTATATGAGTAGATTCGAAGTCTACTGTAAAATGAGATAACGTTTTTCCAAAAAAACTTTTTGTTTTGTTGATATTACATTGTTCATGTTAAAGATATCTCCGAACAACTTGTTGTAGTGGTTTGTCACGCTTTTTTAGTAACTTTTTTAAACTTTGTAAATAATTTTTATATTTGAAAGAGCTAAAACAATCTAATGGACCAAACTTTTTAACATCTTGTACCAGATGAATAAGTCCATGTACATTATGGGAAATATTGTAAGCACCATATAACAATGCAAATGATGATACAAAATATTGAAGCAGTTCTTGAGCATACTCAATTAAATTTTGAAATTGCAAAGAGCATAGAATTCTATTTGCCACATGTAAAGTTAAAAAATGATAATATAAATTTTTTTTAAGAAATGGTTTTAAAGTTACAGGGCCAATATATAACAAAAAGTTTCGGAATTCAGTGGCTTTCCATAATTTCACAAAAACAAGTGATCTTGTCTTACGTACAAATTCACATGGTACGTATAACTTTAATACATGCTCTAATTGCAATGATATTGCTTCAACTTTTCTGCACTGTAAACGAACTTTAAGTTCTCCAAATAACCACATGTATAATAATTTTCGTGTAACTCCTAAACAAATAAGATGCATATAATCCAAAGGTATATTACGTACAAGATCCAAATTTGGAATCTCTACGATAATTGAATGTCCAACATGATAATTTTCATCTTTTCTTAAACGAAAATCTTTATCTGTTCGTAGTTTAGCACTTATTTCAGAAAAACACATTTTACCATTTATATAACTACCTTCGGTAATACATTTTGTACAACTGGGATAACCATTATGTCCTTTTACTTGTAATATAAATGATTTTGCTGGTGCGTCANATATTATTGTATCTATTGTACATGGAATATTTTTATTATTAATAGTAATGCNATCCTTGCATAATATTTTTGCATCATCCACAAATTTTCTAAGAAACTCATTTGGATCAGATGGTTTTTGTGTACCATAGTAAATACCAATAATGAATACTTCTTTAGACTCAGTTATAGATCCCAAGATGGGCCAAAATTGTTGTTGCGAAGATTTAGATAATGGCAATCCATCAATATTTATAGATAATTTGATATTATTTATATTTTGTAAACTTGATGATGCAATGCTTAATATTGCTTTTGCTAATCCAAAATGATAATATTGACCACCAGCACAAACCTCTGTGATAGTATTTCGAGGAGTACGTACAAGACTTCTTGGATCAAATGGAAGTTTAAAATGACAATTTTTGCATGTATATTGTTTTATACCTTCTAATAAAGAACGTAATGATGATTGCGGAATGCGTTCTTTCACAGCCCAAGTAGTTAAAAACTTTTTGAAATTAATAGTTTGATCTGATTTTTTTGAGTTATCTGATTCGCTGNTCGATTCTCTATTAAAATTGTTATCTAATTTATTATTTAATATCCCCCCGAATGGGTTCCCACCTTGTAGTAGCTCCGAGGCGGGAGCTCGGGGCTCGCGGAGCGCTCGGTGCGCACGTGGTCTGGCCGCCTCGCAGCAACTACATAGAACGTTTATTTTGTTCTTAGCAGGTGTGCTGGTGGGGGCATAGCCGGGCATTGATCGTCGGCTTCCAAGTGGATATGCCGGCGGATCTGTCCGGTCGTGTCGCCACATTGAAAGTGGAAGCTGACGGGACAAACATTGACCACAGTAGGTGAGCATCTGGTGTCCTCGGGGGCTTTGGGCTCTCGCGCCGGAGCGGGTGGTGGGGCTT